>NW_016173732.1:0-11634 GCF_001687245.7 Rhagoletis zephyria
TACAATATATAGGAAACTATATTCTTGGAAATTTAAAAATAATAGAAAAGAGAGGCAGAGAGATGTGAGCGCGAAGAGCTTAAGATGCTGGCAGACAGGGTTAGAGCCTGAAAACTCAGAAATTAAAGCAGGCGTCGAATGAGATCAAACCCCGGTCTAGTTCTTTAAGTGACGAAGTTGAAAATCTGGTAACAGACATATGGAGTACACTTGAGATATAGAGGAAAGACTTTACAACGCTTATAAATGGCAACACCGGTGGCGCGTTTCATGAAGCAGAACCTAAACCAATGTAAAGGAAAGATGTGCACGTCCCTTCACTCGGCAAAGGCGAGCGGCGAGAACAGCAAGAATGTGGCTTAAAAACAATAAAGCCCCTGTAGTCGGCGATCTGCCGGCTAAGCTGTTCAAAGCCGTCGGCAAAGTGCTTCTAGGGCGGATGTATCAGCTGTTAAGCATTTAGGATTGGAATATCCAATTTGTCCTGCTGTTCGCATCAATTTGCGCGTGATAGAGCTTATAAGTTTTGCAAATAAGTTCCTATCACCGATACTGTATGGAATAATGAAGCACTTCATAAATTAAATTAATTGACATTATCATGCACTGTCTAGGCGTTCGTCAAATCCTGGGAAAGATCTTCGATAAGCGAATCGACACACCCGATATTTTCGTTATTTTAAAGCCCCTTTTGGCGGCATGAAGGGAAACTGAATCCGGGACGCCATCAACATCTCCAGCTCGTGTCAACAGTTGCTACTTTGGACTTAGTAGACAAATGAAAAGCAGAGCCAAAATAATTACGCTCCATATATTTCTAATCGTTCCTGTCTATAAAATCGCCCGGAAACGTGTACAATATCGCACAAAGACGATAACGGTTTGTAAACTTTCGAGCTGTACTACGCAAGATAACTGGCGCTATTAGCGAAGGCGCCGAAGAAGATGGAATGACGAGCTGTATGGACTTACAAGCCGGACTGAACATAGTTTAGCTCTTAAAAATGCTGCTTTTGACATGTCGTATATGTTGATGCACAGGTAAAAAGCTTTTTCGATTCGAAACCCTGGGATGAACAACGAAAGCAAAGACGCCCACGAAACCAGTGGAAGGATCACGTGAATAAGAGTCTGTCTGCTTTCGCGATGATAGAAGTGGTACTACGAGAAAATTAGTTTCCTGGTCTGGTTTTGTAAAAAACTTGTCAAGAGCCGGTTGAGAATTGCAAACAATAGTGCTCACGAATGGAAACAACGAGGTTATTTAAAAATAACTGCCACTAATGTCGATGATTTAAGAACTTTTTATTGACTAAAGAGTTGAATAGAGTAAATGGTGTCTTAGTTGTAACAATAAGGTAATTCGCTGTACTACATATAAATACACTCGCTACAAATATCACACGCTCATCCAATTACGCTTGCACAAGATACAACTAATACACAAAAGAGCGAATACCCATGATGTAAAACTAAGGTTAAATTTGTGGGTTAAAAATATCGAAAAGTACCAAAAAAAAAATTAGTTAGGAACTGTTTCAGCGTTATTTGAATTATTAAGTCTCAATGTGAACTCGACCGGAGAAGCGTCATTTAGCGACGCACCAACAAATATTCAGCGCTGTTGTTCGACAACAATGTCCCTCAATCATANACAACGAGGTTATTTAAAAATAACTGCCACTAATGTCGATGATTTAAGAATTTTTTAATGACTAAAGAGTTGAATAGAGTAAATGGTGTCTTAGTTGTAACAATAAGGTAATTCAAAAATTCAAAATATCGAAAAGTACAAAAAAATTTTGTTAGGAACTATTTCAGCGTTATTTGAATTATTAAGTCTCAATGTGAACTCGACCGGAGAAGCGTCATTTAACGACACACCAACAAATATTCAGCGCTGTTGTTCGACAACAATGTCCCTCAATCATTAAGACGAGCGCCGTCAATTACGCAATCCAAAACAAGTAGGTACAGCAAAGGCACTACTGCACATCTGATCAGATGTACGATTACGTTTAAGCGCGCATAGTTCATTCACCGTCGGCAGAGTGTAGAGGCAAACGGCAAACGCCAAGCAAGAACAATGAAAATGAGAGTGCCACTGCGGAGGCATTACATGAATGAACGAATGAGGGTACACTGCGTAGCGCGTCGAAGTGATCGCAGACATGTTTTCAAAAAATATATACANTACGTTTAAGCGCGCATAGTTCATTCACCGTCGGCAGAGTGTAGAGGCAAGCGGCAAACGCCAAGCAAGAACAATGAAAATGAGAGTGCCACTGCGGAGGCATTACATGAATGAACGAATGAGGTACACTGCGTAGCGCGTCGAAGTGATCGCAGACATGTTTTCCAAAAAAACATATACACTTATATACATACTCTCAAAACATCTGTACATGAGCCCTCTGTTTCATTACACGATCATCAAGTTTTGGCTTACTCATGTGACGTAGCAAAACTGAGGCGCCAATCAGTGCGACATCCATTCTGACGGCAACTGAAGCGACTTCAGCGCCAACAATGCACAGTGATTGTGTAGCAATTCATTGTTGTTGGTGCGCGTGGCGCTACTTGGCGCATGTGACCTCGATGGGCACGCGAAAAGAGAGAATCAAAATAAAAACGCGAAAACAATTGACGCACCGCTTAAGCAATTAGATGGCGTGCTGCGTAAAACATGTGGTTGGACGGCGAGCAAGCGACGGACAGGCAGCACAATTGCTGCGTTTCAGTCAGGAAAGAGTAGGTGGTTTCATTGATAAAAGTAAGCTTATTGTAATATACATACATATGTATGTATGTTTATCAAAAAGTAGCGGGCATGATTTATTTTCTGTGAAAANATTGACGCACCGCTTAAGCAATTAGATGGCGTGCGGCGTAAAACATGTGGTTGGACGGCGAGCAAGCGACGGACAGGCAGCACAATTGCTGCGTTTCAGTCAGGAAAGAGTAGGTGGTTTCATTGATAAAAGTAAGCTTATTGTAATATACATACATAGTATGTATGTTTATCAAGAAGTAGCTGGCATGATTTATTTTCTGTGAAAGTAAATTACATAATTGAACTTACCCGCTCTTCCTCGCGTATCATTTCCGCAATGCCTGGCTTTATTTCCAGATCATCGGCTAGCGAAGATGTATGATGTGGCCCATGTGTTGTGGGTGGACCTGTTGCATGCTGCATACCCATGCCACCTAAATCCATCTGCGCAGCTACGGCGGCCGCCATTGCAGCCGCTTGTGAGCCCAGCGCAAATCGCGAGTCACCGGCGCCACCGCCCTGCTCTGAGCGGCCGCCCACACCACTGCTACTACTGGCGCCCATGCCGGCCGATGTCGGTGTCATTTGCCCACTAAGCAAGCTGGACGGGTGTGTAGGCGTCGCAGGCGCTGATGAGGCTGGCGATGCGCGATGTGAATGCAGGAGATGCGACGGTGCTTGAGATTGTATTTGTCCAGCCAAGTGGGGAGACTGCTGTTGGTGGTGCGTATGTTGCTGTTGCTGTTGCGACTGTTGATGCGACNGCTGGCGATGCGCGATGTGAATGCAGGAGATGCGACGGTGCTTGAGATTGTATTTGTCCAGCCAAGTGGGGAGACTGCTGTTGGTGGTGCGTATGTTGCTGTTGCTGTTGCGACTGTTGATGCGACGGTAGATGTGGCTGCGCAACGCCGGGTGGTGTGCGCATTGGACGCAATATTGAGGGTGCTGGTGTCGTTGATGGTGAGGCCAGGTCGAGGTGCGTTGTGGCCTCCAGTAGAGAGGGTGTCAGACGCGCCGTACTGCGGCTGGACTGCGCACCACTGGAAGGGGGTGCACCGCCGGCGGCAGATGTTGATGGAGGTGGTGTTATTAAAGTGCAGTCGCGGTCCCGTTCTCGCTCACGGTCGCGTTCGCGTTCCCGTTCGGCGCGTTCTGCGGCAATTAGTCCACTTAAGGGACTTGGTGGCGGATTGAAGATCATGTCGGCTGATGGCCAACGCCGCTTACGCACATGGCGCGATTGTTGTTGTAGCTGCTGGTGCTGCTGCTGCTGTTGGTGTGATAGGTGCAGTGGCGAGAGGCGAAGTTCGAGGTTGCTACTGGCGCTACTGCCGAGGTTTTCACTAGTGCTTCCGCTGGTCGCCGCGCTGAAATCCCAATCCGTGCGACCCAAGCGCAGCTTCTTCTCAGCATCCAGATAGCCGAGAGGCTCATCGCTATCTCCAAGCGTATCAGCATAATCCTTGCGTTCACGTTTCGAGCAGGGTGAGGTGCTGTCGCCACCTCTTTTGGGTGAAGTAGACTTGGAAGGAGAGTGCAGCTCTTTAAGTAGACGTTCGGCCGCTGCTTCTTCTGCGGAAACACTTCCGGCGCTAACATCTGCCAACCCGCGCACTTTGAGCATTTCCGCTATGCGCAAGAGTGGTCCAATTTGATCTTGACTTACATTGATCTCACCCCGATACATGAACTCCACGATCGCTTTGAGATCAGACCAGTTGACATCACGCATTATGACTATGGGATGCTGACATGGAGTGTCCGAAAAGAGCATCTGAAAGTAGGGCGAGCACGCGGAGAGTATCATCTTATGCGCCTTAATCGAGTGTCCGTCACAGGCCAACGTCACATCCACAAATGATTCGGTTTGTAGAAGCTGATCGAAAACGCTCGTCAGATTACTTTGGTAGTTGTTCCAACGCAGGCAAAATTGTTGCGGCACTGTTACGGTGGAACCGTTCGATGAATGCGGCGAAATAGCCGGCGCGCCACCGCCGATCGCACTTGTGCCACCGGGCGAGGGTATGCGTCCACCACCAATCGTTTCGCCGCCGGGTGTTGGAGTTCGTGCGGTGGATGAGCATGCAGGCGGGGTGGCTGATTCACGGCGCTTAGGATTTTGTTCGCGCACCGCATCGCTATCGTCACTTTGACTTGCTGCCGCTGCGGCTGCGGAAGTGTGGTGGTGCGGCGGTGGTGTGAGCGGACTGCCAAGGAAACTTGGCTAACACGGAAGCGGGACGTGGTGGCGGTGGCTGTGGAGACGCGGGCGATGAAACGGATGAAGTGGCGGACGATGTGCGTGCAGCGATGGTGGCACGTTGTCGTATCAGCAGTGGGCTGGATAGCAGCGAACGAAAAGGCGATGGAGATGTTGTATTATCGGGCCGCGAGCCGCTTTGTGGTGGTGGTGAGTTGGAAGTCATATTTAAATTGTTGCCTGTTGGCTGATTAAAGATCGTGTTGGAGTAATTATTGGTTATTGCCGACTGGTGACGGACGTTAAACTTGCCGATGCATAGCTTTTTGAAATTTTCATTATTCGTTTAATTGTTCAAGCGTGGAATTAAATTACCTTTTTTTAATTTGCTTTATCACAACCGCCGGCATTTCGTTTTCATTTTCTTTTTTATATCATTCACTTGTGCTTTGAATTCATATTTTCTTGCTCTTTTACCATAGTTATCGATATATTTACAACGCGTTTGTGTGTTATTGGTTTCTGGATGTAAAAAAAGAAGTAGCCTAATTAATTTATAAATTTTTTTTGTCTTTTATTTTCTGATATATTGTGAAGCTGAGACAATAAATTTGTATTCTGCATTATTTTTGCGTTTTTTCTTTGAGGAATCTGCCCAAGCTATTAATCTTGGAGACTAGGTAAAGAAAATCTAGTTTATGTATTATGCCAAAAACATATCAGAAATCCTGCTAGATCGATCTTATCCTAAAACAGGGCATTGTCTATCGAAAACAAAGAAAGCTAAAAATAGTACCTTTCAATCCTGAGCCTAATTTTAACCAGAGGAAAATTGTCTACTTCACTTAGAATTCAGGAATATTCTAAAGTATCTCAATTATGAAACAATGCAATGTTATATTTGGGCAAATAAATAGCTGAAATGAATGATTGTGTTTTTCAGTAAGCTTCGGAGAAAAAGAAAACTACAACATTGAGATTCTTCTTTGATTGGATTTGCCCAGTACGACTTAATAGATATCCGATAAGTTCATGAACTTAAAACATATACAGACGGCAACGTTGATTCGGATCAACTCGTTAATTCTAGCGTCCGACCGATTCCAATTTTTTTTCGGGTATCGATGCCGATGCCGATTAATCGGCTTATGGGGAAAGAATCGGCCGATACCGATGACGATGCCGATTCCATAAAAAATTACAAATAAATGTATTAATTCATAAAATCAGTACATTTCACGGCGTTAAAAAAACAAAAGAAAAGAAATAATTGAATTAATTGGCTTGTTATGCAACATTACATACACATGTATGTACATCCATACATATGATGTGTAAAAATATATGTACATATATCACATTTATGTACATTATATAAACACTAAGCAAAAACATAAGCAAAAAATATTGAGGAACACAAAATTTCATTTCGTTTTGTACTAAAATACACTCTTTTGCACTCAATGCAAAAGAAAAGATAGTGGTCCACAAAATAAAAGAATTGCCATATTTTGACAGATTTTGTCAATTTTATTTAATGTTTATTATTTTTTTTTTATAAAAGTCTAGCTGGTATACAACAAACACCATATAAATTCAGATTTCAACTTTGTACAAAAATTAAAAAAATTCTGCTTATTTTCACCGAAATTTCAAACTTTTTAATCAGAATTTTGGAATGCAGTTTAGTAGACCATTTCATTGTAGTATAATGAAGTGCAAGTTTCAAGCTGCTATAAAATCCCGTTAATTTTTGGCAATTTTTTTTTGCTGGCAGTGTTCTCCATAAAAATAATTTTTGTGAGCTGTCTGCAAATGTTTTTTAAAATTGTCTGTCGCTTCACCTGAACATTTGAAAAGAAATTCGAAAGAATCGGCAAAGAATCGGCGAAAAAAAGCCGATGCCGATGCCGATTAATCGGTCGGACTCTAGTTAATTCGGAATCATCTCGGGAATTAACTGCAGCTGATCCGGATTAAGTTCTAGAGTTAATTCCCAAACTTAACTCGGTTCAAGGTAATATTCGATGACAACACTGGCCAAAACTCGGAGAGAGTAGAATACGAAGAAAGTGCAAAACTAGCATGGACATATGGACCTTTTCATCGGTAATGCAGAAAGGAATCCAATTAAAATTGAATAAGAACTTATTTGAATTAATACGGTTACTGCATTACCGACGACTTGGTGTTCTACGCTCCCTGAGCAAACAAATACGCGAACAAAGCAGCCGACTACTTCATCCGCGATAGCCGAATGGTGAGGGCTGCGTACTACAAGCCTGCGGGTCCCTGGTTCGATACTCGGTTGTAGCGACTGCCAAAAAAATTGTTTCTATTGTTACTTTAACTATTTTTTTTTAATTTTATTTGATTTATATATTTAGTTTTACTTTATTTTATTTTCGTTTGTTTTATTTTATTTCACATTTTTTATTTTAGTATTAGTTACATAATTTAAATTTTTAGGGTTTAATTTTACTAAAAAAGTCAAAAACAACTAACTAAAAACTACCTTAAAAAATATAGAAGCAATACTTGAATGAATATTCTGCTGGCCGTGGGATTCGAACCTACGACCTCGCGGTTCGTAAATACGCATTACTGCCGTCTCTTAAGGCACAATTTTGATCCAGGGACCAAAAATAACTGTTATCTCGAATATATCTGCAAATTGAAAAATTGCCCGAATTTTGAAATTTAAGGAAAACGTATTTCATAACAGATGAAAAAAATTTTTTATTTCGCCAAAAAGAGTTTCTTTTTACGTTGTTTGATAACAGTTATTGCCCAACGTTAATTTTTACGTTGCTTAGTAGCAGTTATTGCCAAACGTTAATTTTTTACGTTGTCTAGTGAACGTTGTAAGATAAGAATAATGACGAAAATGGAGATGGAGAAGAAGATAAAGATGATGAAAATAAAAGTGAACTACTGAAACAACTGTTATCAGACAACGTAAAAATGAAACTTGGGTAATAACTGTCACAAAAAATTAACGTTGGGAAATACATAACTCTTATTGGCGACGGAAAACATAATATCCTGCATAACAGTTATCAGGAAGCGTAAAAAGTAAACGTGGGTTTATAACTCTTATCGGCGAAATAAAAAATATTTCTCATCTATTAACTGTTATGCAAGAATGTTTTTCTCAATTTTTGATAATTTAAATGCCGTCGGAATGATAGTTAGTTAGTTATTGCGCGGGATATTTGGTGTTCTGTCCATGATTGAGCTAACGAATGGCACTGTTAGTAATTCCTTTTACCTCAATGAGAATAATCTTTGTATTCAAAATCTTCAAAATATTATAAGCAAAGCAAATTTTAAATGCGGGATTGGGTTCGTTGCTAATGTGAGGAGTTTAATATAAACCTGGCGACGTTTATCATAATATCTCCAACTCGTTTTGTTAAATAAGAAAACTTGACATTTTTAAAAATAGAATTTAGATACTCCAAATTTTTATTTTTTTTCAGTGGCAGCGGGTGAGTAGTTAGTATCTCCAGTTGTTTTATTTATGAAAAATTTCAATCCATTCGCGACAAAATTTACCGACGGAATATAAAATACCGTTTAAATTGGCTTAAGTGCTCAATGTGATATCATTATATCCTGGTGGCGAAATAAGTATAACTCATATCCATAAACCTTGGGAGAGTTAGGTACATGGAAGTCTGTGTAAGTCCTTGAGGAAATTTTCTGCCATAAACGACTGCAATTCGACTAGTTTGATGAAAAAGTAACTGAATTCATTTGATTCTAGACAATGCAATTATAAGAGTCAGAAATGTGGAGGGAGTTCGCTAGATGTATTTTGAAATGCCGCACCCTTGAAAATTTCGAAGTTGCCTTAGGACCTTTTTAAGCATTCGAGGGTTAAATTAAAATTTATTAAAAAAATTGCTTTCATTTGGTATTTCAGTATTTCAAACTAAATTTGCATAATTGATTCCCAACCAAAAAGCGGGTTTAAAATGTTTCTATGAAAAGCTTAATGGCGTTGTCATATATTTAAGTCCAGTTCTAAAATTTGTTATTTGATTACAGTTTTGTTTTTAAAATAATTAATGCAAAGTATGAAAGTTTTGAGTTTTTCGCTTCAATTTAATTCAATAATCTTTTAATTTTTTTTTTAATTGACATTTTTAAAGTTGATTATTTGATGTTGCCAGTCAATTTTGGCTGCGGTTATCTGCATCAGTCTAAGAAGTTGAGATAGATACATATATCGTATATCGATGGCTGAGTGGAAGATCGACCTATTTCAGTTGCCAGTTCGAAAACGCCGTATCTCAGAAAATTTTTCAACAACTCACTGTTTGAGAATTTGATTGAAAACGCGTTTTCGAACTGGCTGCCGAGATAGGTCGATTTTCCATTCAGTCATCGATATGTACTTTTATATGCCAAAACGCTCGGAATGAAGAGAGATCGAGCCATGCCGGCCTACTTCTCTCACCGAGAAAAAAACTAACTTATCTTGGAAAGACGCATACTTCAAACATAACGGTATTTTTGAAAGAGAACCTGCAAAATTCAAATATTTAACTGCTAAAAGAAAATTACCTAAAGTTAAAAATCGGAACAATGTTTTGGAAGAAATGTTTATAGTACTTAAATAATAGGCGTGGCTCCATCCACTTATAAAATTCGCATATTTAATATCTGATTTATGCAAATTATGGGTCCGACAAATGGGTTTCTGTGCCACGGTATCTACGAAAAATGCTAAATCTACGATATATCACTATGTAGTCATGTTAAAATTCTCAGATTCAGAAAAAAAATCTTCTTGAAAAACTTTTAAAAAGGGGTGTGGCACGGCCCACTTAATATTGAGTATCTTTATAACCGCTTAACGATGTTCCGCAAACTTGGTACACGGAATGCATATTATCACACTAAGCAAGACGTACAAAAATTTAGAAGTCGGACAATAATCACGCCCACTTTCAATACACCAAAATTTTATATACCAAATAGTGGACAGATGATCTCTCCACACAAATTTTACCTTTGTTTTACGACATTTACTTTTTCAATCAAAAACAATCGTTGTTTGTGGATTTTTTTACCGAAATTTTAGATCATAAAACATTTAATACAGCCCTAAAAATGCATTATCCATTATAACGGTTAAAAATGATCAAAAAATATGTATATATAAATAAAAATTAATGATCTAACAATAAATGTCTTTACTACTTTTGGTCCCTGTTTTATATACAAATAACACTTGAACTTAGCTTGAGAGAAAACATTTACAATTGTTTTTGGAAAAATGCGCCATTTCCTTTACATAAATTTACTATATTAACCCAAACAACAACTGTAATCCAAGATCAAAGTATAATGATCTGCCTCAAAGCCTCACTCAAAATTCAGCTGCGGATTACGAAATCTACGGTGAGTTAAAAAGCAACAGCGGAAGGAGTTATAACCCATTTCAAATCTCTAAGCAATTAAACCAATCCCTAGTGCTCTGTGAAAACTGTGGTTAGTCCTGTCCTGATATAATCTTCCTTTCCCTTGCCACTTTAGGGATTTAATTAACAAACAGTCGCATCACAACGATATCATTTACTTATGATATAGGTACGATGACCATTCGTACCGATTTTTGCGGGACAGTACCGATTTTGAGAAAATTGTCGCGCTGAATATTTTTTAAAAGTCGGGACGTGTGGCCCGATTTTTAATATTTGATTAAAATATTTCAAATTGTGATGAACATTTATTCTAATTTTTATAAATGTTGTACAAATCTTGAAATTTTGATTTACATGTTTTTTTTTCTTAGATAGTAAGTTATATTTTCATAGAAAAATAATAAAAATTTTTTAATTTTTTTTCTCTTTGTTTTTGTTTTTTTAAATAAAACTATATTAAGCCTTTTTATTCTAAAAAAAACAAAATTGTATGTTCGGATTCGATGCTTTAGAATTGTCCTGATTTTTGGCCACCGTAGATATAGGCGGATTACATAAATACTAAAAAAAATTAGTAAGTCTTTCTAAATTTTTTCTGTTCAGTATGGCCCGCTTAAATGGGCAGTAGAAAGTTTTTTGTTTAATAATCTTTAAAAACTAATTAACCTATCGATTTAATGATTAAATTTGTTGACCGATTAATTGGTTTAAGTAAATGAGAACACCAATCAAGGGAGCCCAATTAACCAGGGCCTACTGTACACTTAGGCTAATATGTATTTCCATATTTTGAACCGCTTTAAAAAAGTTTAGGTTACGCTGTAGCGTGCCGCTCAATTGCGGCTGTGAGAAAGTCAAGCTCTACCAAACGGTGTAGGTACTTTAAGTATTATTTTTTTGTTTTCTTGAGCCCTACCGAACTACATACATACATACATACTTCTTTAATTATTAATACATATATTTTTTGTTTGCCTCGCGCAATGATGTTCCATTCTCTCCTCCGATAACGTTCACTAATTTCCTAAACGCTGACACACTTCACCTGAGCAGACACTAGCAGAGCGCCGCACACTATCCACTGCGGAATTCAAGTGTATATATAAAAAAAAATAGCTGTGTCTATTTTTATGACTGTGTTGGTATTCTACACAAATGNTTCAAGTGTATATATAAAAAAAAATAGCTGTGTCTATTTTTATGACTGTGTTGGTATTCTACAC
>NW_016173733.1:0-3088 GCF_001687245.7 Rhagoletis zephyria
AACTTGTACTTACTAAATAATATAAAATTTTTTACCATTAATTATGCAGGCTTTTCAAAAAAGGTTATTTCATGAAAAAATAATATTTGTTTATTTTTTAGTGGTTGNTCATGAAAAAATAATATTTGTTTATTTTTTAGTGGTTGTGGTTTAAAAATACAAAAAGCTATAAATTATGTACATCAGCTGAAGAACGAATTAATTACCTTTATGGTGACGTCATTAGCTTTTTAATCGGTTATAAAGTTCATAAGATATTCTAGAACCTCTTCATTTTTACTTGCGCCAAATCATTTTGGCATGGTTGAAATGAGCATAAAAAGTTCTATTGGTCTGCATTTTTCGTTTTTGCATAGCTCAGCGTTCGGTATTCTAGATTTGTTCCCGGAAATGACGAATAACTTAAATCAAAAATGCATATTTTTGTGTATTGTTTAGTATTTCCATTAAAACACCAAATATATTGAAAATTCGCATAGAATTAATAATACACATTTTACTTCTAATTGCATACTTTGCGTACTTTTTGTAGTACCATTCTACTACCGTTTTCGCAAAATGCGATCACATTCTTCCCCTTTCTCCTACTTCCAAAATACAAATCTAGATAAAGGAGTGTCAAATTTTAGCTGACACAAATTACACAACCTTGTATTATTGAATCATACTCTCAGAGTTAAAAATTATGAAATAAAAATTTAAGTATGGCCCCAGTTGCGGCCCTTCATTTTTGTGGCATCACTCACTTTTTTCGTTTAGTTTGAAATAAAATATAAAAACAAGTATTTACATCATTTTGCGCGCACTGGCTCAACAGACGCAATGGCTGAGCGAGCAGAGCACTGGCATGTCATTCAAGAGATCCGAGTTCGAGTCCCTCAGTCTTCCGAGAGACAAAAGTCTTTATATTTCGGCAACTATCTTTAAGGCTCTCTTCTGTATTTCGAATGAGTAATTGAAAGATGTGCCAATAGTTTTATTATATTTATCGTTTAGCAAAACTAAACGAAATGAAAAAATATCTTTTTAACACAGGAAAAACTAAAAATGTGAGAAGCTGAAAGTAAAAGAAAAAAGATGAATTAAAAAAATTTCCAGCGTAAGTAAAATAAAAAATATGAATTTTTTCGGCAATAAATCTTAAAAAAATTATAGTAAAAAGAATTCCTTGCCGAGAATTGAGCTCGCCAATTTTATGATATTATGACGGGGGCAGCGCTCATAGAAGAGATCCTTGGATGCCTCATCCTTCTCTTCCGTCGGGGCATGGGCGCAGATGAGCGAGATGTTGAAGAATCTCGCTTTGATGCGGATTGTGGCTAGACGCTCGTCCACCGGGGTGAACGACAGTACTCGGCGACGGAGTCTCTCTCCCACCACAAATCCAACTCCGAATTTGCGCTCCTTTACATAGCAGACGTAGTAGACGTCGCAAGGCCCTGGAGATTGCTTGCCTTGCCCAGTCCAACGCATTTCTTGGATGGCGGTGATATCAGCTTTTGTCCTTACGAGGACATCAACCTGCCGGGCACCTTCCCCATTAAGATTCCGGACATTCAAGGTGCCTGCCCTCAAATCGTAGTCCTTCAAACGTTTTCCGTGGTCGTCATCATAAGTGGGGTCTCATCCGAGGCTTTGCCTTGCTTCTTCACTGGAAGTGGTTTTTACGTGGCGGGTCCCAAACCCAGCGCACAACCCATTGCTGGGACGGGGGTGGTTTCGCAACCAAATACACGTTTATATAGCGAGACGCTTGCTCCAAGCAGAAACCCGCTTGCAGCTGCACCTACTGGTGAACAGACGCGGCAGACTTCAGTGGGCCCTTAAACCGAGTAAGTCGGAGTGGCCCCACCGAAGCTCCCTCTCTTTCTGCCGTGACCCAAGGCTCCACTCGGATTGGTTACCGCGTCTTGCACATGGGTTGCTCACGTTGCCCAGAGTGCGCGAACAAGGACGCAAGAGTCGGGATTGAGTACAGCCATGCAATTGTAACTGCATACCCAGCGCAACGACTATACCCCACTGCATAGCAAATTTAAATTTAAATCATCCACTGCCATAGAGCTTTTATGTTGCAGAACTTCGTTTTCAAAAAACTTTATAAACGATCCAGTATCTGAAACACTATTCTTATATACGTAGGTTATGTGTATACTGATTTTTATTACCTTAATTTTTAAAAAACTACTATTCCCTTATTCTAGGCACGAAACCAATGAGGAATCTAGACTTTCATGCACGAAAATGAAACAGCCACCTGCTCTATTAGTTTCGCGGTTCGCAAAATTGGCACTGTACAGAGGTAGATTAAAATACTTACATATTTTCATTGCTTTGTATCCAAATTTCGCTTAATGCTGTTACATGTATTAATTTATTCATCTTTCTATTTTCCCCAACCATGCAATTGAGTTCATTTAGTTTGTTTCTTATGCTTTGTATATTTATGTACAGTATACTAATAATAAGTATTGATATTAACAAATAGTTCATTGCATTTACATTTTACATTTGTTGCTATATGCATTATTTATAATGTTTAAATCGTTCATTAAAGTTCTTATAATCTGTTACTACAATTTTAAACTTAATATATGTATGTGTATAAATGTTAGGCTATTTTAGCTTCTTTAGATTCTCCATACATTCCATTCTGATCACTGCACTGCCTTCTTCTTTTCTGGCTAATATGTTTGCGTCCCTCACCCACACAAACTTGTAATTATCTTCTTAGCTTCTTGCTTTGTTTTCTTAAGCAGTTCGCTAAGCTCCTTTTCCATCAAATGGTGAAAATTAATGTTTGTTTCCTCTCATATTTGTATTGCGCAATATCTTCGTCATATGTGTCTATTTGTTTTTCTCGCTTTCTGAATTCCATACATTTGATTTTTAGTTCCTCTTTGTTCATTTTCACAATTAGGGGATATATTTTGAACTTTTTATTTTCGTTTTGGTAAACGTCCAAAATTTCACTCACACGAACTTTAGAGTTAACTTGTTCCCCAATGTTGATTACTACGTCTTTCAATTTTGATTGTTTAATTTTTGGTAAATTAGTGATGATTAAGTCGTCTTTATGTTTTTTTTT
>NW_016173733.1:8242-11632 GCF_001687245.7 Rhagoletis zephyria
TTGGTGTAAACTCAAACTTGAAGGTATGCCGTCCACCCCATCTGCTGGCGCTAAAAGACGCTTAAGAAAAAGTTCTCCTGCATCCAAAACTATAAAACTAGACGAGAGTGCTGCTCTTCCATCAATATTAAGAGCAATTCGTGAGCTTGAAGAAATAGTACAGCGGCAGTCCGACAAGCTAGAGTCTCTCTTCGATAGTAGTTTATTTGAGGTAGCGGAGGTTGAGAGGGCACTGAGTAAGAAGTTGCTGTGCTCTCTTCAAAAATAATAGAATCTGCTGAGCGGATTGCAGCTTTGGAAGCTAAACAACAGAGTTTTGAAACTGAAGTGCAGCGACTGAAAGCTGAAATTAAAAGGCGGAAAACAATGAATTCGCTCCCGATATCGCTGCTGATTCTATTGTATTTGGCATTCCATATACTGTGGGAGAAAATTTGAAGAGCGTATTTAATCATACATACATAATGTCTATCCATCGATTTTCTTGTTCCCCAAGTACGGGATATTTTCGCACTAAGCCGTCCAAAAACAACCCTAACAGCGCAGTTGTGATAAAATTTGTTTCCCCGCTTGATCGCAACCGAACTCTTCGTGCTTTTAGACTGCGGTTATACACGGAAACTTTTGTCGCCGCGATTTTTCACATTCCCTTTTGGTGTTGCTCGTTTCATTTACACACAGAAACTCCGCTTGGGAAACTTTTTTGACGTTTCATTTTGTTTTCGCAATTATTTTGCGATTGAAAATTTTAACACAAATTGAAGTACTTAAAACAGAAAATATGTCGGGAAAATGCAAGTGGAGCCATTCACAAGTGGAAAAACTAATAAATTTAGTTCAGCAAAATGATTGCATATACAATATTAGATCGGCGGATTATTTAAACCGCGATATGAAGGCACAAGCGTTCAACAAAATTTGTGATGAAATGCAGTTGGAGATGGGTGAAATTAATGTGGCTGAAGTAAAGAAAAAATGGAAGAATTTAAGAACGCAGTTTTTAAGGGATGCACGAGAGGTGCAGGCATCTAAGAAAAGTGGCTCCGGTATATGTGACGTATCCACGCCAAAATTATGGTGCTTTTCACAGCTGCAATTCCTTGAATCCCACACCAAAATTAGGGAAGGAAAAAGTAATTACGAGGTAAATTTACTCGCGAATTCGTCCATAATTTTCTAAATAAAATTATTTAATTTATAAGGATGTGGACTCTCCACCGCAGAGCCCGGAGTGCAGTTCACATAACGATAGTCAGACCACTGATGACTACAACCTGATCGTGGAGCCGCGGAGAAAACGAGCAAAGGTATGTATGCAGTATATCTATGTATGTTTATTGTTCATTTAAATTTTAATGATTTATAACTCTTGACTCATCTCCATTTTAGAAAGATAATGTATTTTGCCAATTGCAAAAGGATTTGTCCTCGTTTAAAGGCAAAATATCTGAAAGGCAAGTAAGACCATTTGCATGGCTAGGCAATCTGGTATCAGCTCAAATGGATGACATAAAGCCAGAACAACAAAACGATGCTGCATGGTGCAAAGATCGAAAAACTGCACATCGTCAACATCATCATCAAAATCTTCTGATCTGTTGCAAAATGCCATGGAAGGACTTTTTGACGATACAGATTGTGAATAATTGTGACTTATTATAATAGCATCTGCTAAAAAAAGGAACTTTTGTTTAAGTTAAACCACGTATGTACACTCATCAACAAAATAATAGGTATGGGACATTTTGACTATTTTTATTTGGCTTTTTTTAATATCGTATATTTTTAATATAAAAGTATCGCTCATTATATTACAAAGACCACCCAAAATTTGAAACTGTACGAAAATAAGAAAATTTCAACCAAGTGTCTTAAAAACTGCAAATTTTTTTATAAGAATTTCAAGAATCATTCTTGGTATGCAAATTTGCAGTGCGAATTTGATAATAACCGAGGTTAGGCGTGGCTTTTTGGCTTTCATTGCTTTTTGCTAATGGTGTTATGCATTGGCATCCATTAAAAAATGCTGCGAGCGTACTTTATATGGAAGAAAATACATAACACCGTCAGCAGAAAGCTAAAGCTCGGATATTATAAATTCTTATCAAAAAATTTCCAGTTTTCAAGACACTTTGTTGAAATCTTCTTATTTTCGTAGAGTTTCAAATTTTGGCTGGTCTTTGTTACATAATGAGCTATACTTTTATGCTAAAAATATACGATATTAAAAAAGCCAAATAAAAATAGTCAAAACTGGACAAAATTTCCATATCTATTAGTTTGTTTATGATTATATGTATGCGGTTAATCCACAGTACAAATTTTTGCATTGACATTTAAAACTGTAAGACTGCCAATCAGATTTATATAAGAATTATCTTTCGGCCTATGCTAATGCGTTAATTTTTTATAAAAATATAGTAGATTCTTTAACATAAACCACATAAGTCAAAGTTTACAATTGTCGTGTAAAACATTGTGAATATTGTAACAAATAAAACTGTGGTATTTAGGTGAGCGCCACTGTACATACAGACATCCCTGGTCATAATAATAGGGAACGACGTTTTTAACAGTTTTGACTATTTTTCATTTGTACAAAATCGGAAATACGGATTTATATGGTGTTTATTATCTGAGTTAGACTTTTATAAAAAGTTAATAAACAATAAACAACCAAAATTGTCAAAACTCGTAAAAATATCGTGTACCTATTACTATGACCAGGGGTGTACATATAGATGAAATTTCTGTTACTTTAATAATTCTGTTTTATTAATAAAAATACAAGTTTCATTGTTGGAGTCAACGAATAAGTAATTTTATTTATAACTGGAATTTTTAATTCAATATAAAAATATAGTTAGTTCAACAGCAAAAACCAACAGAATCAATTTTTCCAATTTCATATATAACTCGGGGAAAATTCAAGACCTACCAAAAAATTGTCATACAAATTTTCAACTTTTCGATTCCATTTCTTAGAAAAATTTTGGGTATGCAGTTTTGTAGCCAATTTTAATACAATAAGGCGCAACTTTTAAGTCTCTAAAAATTACAATTGAGTTTTGAAATTTTTTTTTTGTCAAGGGTGTTTCGCATTTTCTTCCATATCGTCAAAACGTCAGGGTATTCATATTTTTGACGCTGACTGTATATCGTCAGATATAAAGAAAGTTTCGAAATGTAGCAGAATTTCGGCTTTTTTAAATATGGAAAAAGTTCACTCAAGTACAAATTTTTGGACATAGTTGGCCTATCTGAAATTTTTCTTTTACATAAATGAAGTTTATTAAATTTTCCATCATCCAAGTCAAAAACATATTCGAACCGGATTAGTAGATTAGGAGCTACACATTGATTTATCGACAACTTACGGATTTTTTCTTG
>NW_016173735.1:0-11631 GCF_001687245.7 Rhagoletis zephyria
GCAGAACGACGATACGCGGTTTTGTACTTTAAACGACGATATGTATATCGTTACCTTAATATATAAAGGCCCTAACTCATATAGTCGCTAAAATACAAAAAAGCGTAACTAGATAAGAATTCAAAATTCTCTTTTGATTTATTATGAGGCATTTTATCGAATTATAAGTCCACACATCATAAAAAATGTTAGTCAGTTACCGCTTTTTTGCATTTCACCGACTATATGAGTTAGGGCCTTTCTATATTAAGTTAATGAGCGTTGGAACTTAAATATTGTTCTTTTTTCCGTTAGTGATGGAAATCGGTACAAATGAATATGGGCCAAACAATCAGCGGCTTATTGAGAAAATGCTAAATGGTCGAAACACGGAATATCGACATGCTGATCGCGTACACTTCATTTCATCGAAAGAAGCGACCTCAACATGTACTAAATCACCATTGACACATAAAAAAGACCTTTCAACCGGGATGTGGGAAGATTGCGAACTACTCAGCGAAAGCAAACCAAATACAAAAGAACTGTATAGATCGAAAAGTGATAATAGGTTAACGAAACCGAAGAAACCAAAAATGTCAATCGACACTGGACATCTGTGTCAAAGTGAGAATGTCTATTCGACCCCATTTTTCCGCCAGCTGGGCATATTGCTCGTGCGCACCTTCCTGCTCATTTGGCGTGACAGTTCTCTTACCACTATGCGCTTCGCCATACATTTCGCTGCATCGCTACTCATTGGCTTGCTTTACTACGATATTGGCAACGACGCGGCGAATGCGATTAATGTCTTCCGGTATGCCTTTTACACGATAATGTTCATTATGTTCTGCGCTTTTTCGTCCATTCTTACCAAATGTAAGAGCTATAGTTTAACTGTTTACCGTATTCTAATCCAATAACTTTTGCATTTTTTTCTATAGTTCCACTAGAAGTGCCAGTAGTTTCGCGAGAGCATTTCAACCGTTGGTACTCGCTGCGAGCATATTATATAGCAATAACTTTGGCTGATTTTCCGATACAACTTATATGCACAAGCCTCTTTATTTTTCCAACCTACTATTTAACTGGACAGCCAATGGAATTGAAGCGCTTCGTATTATACTTTACGATCATATTCCTTACAGCTCTAGTGGGTCAAAGCATTGGACTCTGTGTTGGCTCTGCACTGAGTCTAACTGTAAGATACAGAAATATCTCACAATTTTCAACTACTAATTCTATTGTGATTTTTCAGTATGGTGCTATATTTGGACCTTTCTTCATCTGCCCTTTCCTTGCATTTTCTGGTTTTTTCCTGCAGCGAAAAGATTCTCCAATATATTTAACATTTTTGTTTGATATATCATTCCTGAGGTACGCGATGGATGGTTCAATGCTGGCGATCTTCGGCTATGGACGTGGAAAATTGGAGTGCAAGGAAATATACTGTCACCATACGCATCCTTCCTTCTTTCTTCGGGATATGGATTTCGGCCACGCAAATTATGAACTCTCTGCCATTTTTTTACTATCGCTATTTGTAGTTATGAGAATAGTTGCATTTTATGTAATGTCCTTTAGATTGAGATTATTTAGATGATAAAAAATGCCGTATACATACTTACGTCCTCATAAGATTTTTAACTAATTTGCTTTCTACTATAATTGAGATTTGTACCAAGGCAATTTCAACAAGGTGGGAGTGATTTCGACATTTCTCTATTTTTGTACTGTGGCTGAAATGTCCAACATAGGAAAGGATATTTCAAATCGTATTGAAACCATTCTTTATTTACATTTTTTTTAATTTGTTGTAAACAGTAAAGTCAGCTGCAAAGAGAGCTAAATTTGGTTGTCACTTCTACCTAGTATCTTTATTTGTACTGAACACACATGAGCCGTTTATTTTGGAGGTAGCATAAGCTATTTCCCCCTCTTGTCCTTAAATGGGTGTTTACTTGTAACTAAATGCATCTGTAAATGGTTCTAAAGTTATAAGCGCTAATGACCAACTTCGTTACCTTTGGCTGTTGCAATTGAACGAATAATAGACGCGTTCAGATACAGGTAAATGATCTCTAAAGTCAAACGTCACTTTCAAAATAAACGGCTCACATATCGTTCATTTAATAAAAGACTGTCACAATTCTTGAAACGGGGATTTTAACGTTTTTAGTTCATATGTAATATGTACAATATGTCAAAAATTCCGTTTTTAAGTTTTAACAGTATTTTAGTAAATTAGCGATACGTAGATATGTGTAACTCAAAATGAGCGCCTTAAAGTAGACAACAATCAGCTTGCTTTCAATATTACATATGTATCTACATACATATGTATGTAAGATAATGAACAGACGTTCCAACCGTTTCTTCAATTTGAGCAAAACTTATTTATTGATTTTTTTACTTTAAAATTTAAACGATTTATATTGCTCACAGTTCCCTGTTATTAGGTATGTTAACTTTGAAAAATGTGTACATCAATTGTAAAATGGATAAGGGAATAAACAGCATATTTGGTAAAAAATATATTTCAAAAAGTGCATATCTCGGACCGGGAACGAGATCGTAATTTCAATATTACATCTTTCACTTGTTAACTTTACCAGGAAATTTTGAATACCACAATTGACTAAATGACATCTCACATTTTTGCTATAATGTGTAATCCAAATTTTTATTTTTTTTTTTGATCAAAAGTAAACAATTTGTACAAAATTTATCCATTTTAAAAATCAAGTTATAGAAAATTATACGATGTTCGGTCCATGATACAAAAAAGAAAACAGTTCCATTGTCATTTTTTCGTTCCATTTAACAACTGCATTGTAGTATCGTGCTACCGTATCCAATATCTAAAATCCTCCAAATTTTGTTATTAATTTTTTGTTTATTTATAAACATTTTGCTCTTAGAATCGAAATTTGAACGGGAAAAATGTACATATTTTGTGGGGTACGGCTCGGTTATTTGTACAATAATTTTGGGTTATTGTGTTCAAACGCTTAACCCAAAGCAAAAAATTTTAACACATGCGTGTGGTCAAACAATTAAACTTTCGTTTAAAATAAAGATTTCAAATTTTCAGATAAAAATTTATGAATAAATTCGGCTTTGAAATATGGACTTTTTGTAAAAAATAATGTGGTCAGCGTAGCTGGAGTTGGACTGATGAGGGTTATTTTTCCTAAGCGCTGCCGAAAGCCTACAACGTGGAAAGGTATAGTGGTTGGCGTAACCTGCTTTACATTTTCTCTGTCAAAATGTAATTTTACCCCATTTTTCAATGTCCATGGTCTCCGCTCCCCACCCCAAAACCATTGCACAAATAACCGAACATTTCCCCTTTTGTTTTTGAAAGAAAAGAGTTCCAATGCTCAATAAGATGATAATTGTGTTTCTAGCTTTATACTAACAATAAATTATTCATTTTGTTTCAAACCCCCTTCAATGTTGAACCGTAAAATATATTTGTTTTTAAATATGTCACTAAAATTTTATTAATTTAAATATAAAGATTTTGGCAAGTAGCTATCGAATTTAATGTAAAATCTAAACGTTTTTAAGATAAGAAATTAATTATTTATACTCCCAAATTTAGGATATAAAATCTCCTCCACCAAAAAACTTAAAATTTTTCACAGTT
Source organism: Rhagoletis zephyria (assembly GCF_001687245.7). NCBI lineage: Eukaryota > Metazoa > Arthropoda > Insecta > Diptera > Tephritidae > Rhagoletis > Rhagoletis zephyria. Next base: position 3,632 of record NW_016173735.1, read on the forward strand.
GTCGTTTTCGTTAACCCAAGTGAATCCAAGGATAAGCGAGCGCGTTTGTTAACCGTATAAAATGTATGTACATATATACACATATGCATTCATGGTGTATCAAAATATTCAGAATGACGAGAAGAATTGGTTCAGCCCTCTCCGTTTGTAAACACGCTAGCTCGAACAAAATTTAGATATTTTTTTAATTTTTTTTTGTGTAACACAAAGTACGTTGTGCATCAATTTGATACATAAGGAAAAAGATCGTAGTATTCAATGAAATGTTGGGTTTTTTTCGTTTTTTATCATCTAATGATTCATTTTCTGATAATAAGAATAAGAATGCTTAAAAGATCTATACGCATTAGACGCAAAAAAAAAACAATTTAAAATATTCGCCCTTTTTCTTAATATTTTCAATATGTTTTCGAAATTTGTATCAATTTGATACAAACGATGGATGCGAAAGTCGGTGTCGAAGTTGCCTTTGGTATAATTTGGGTTAGTGTTAAATTTTGGCGAAATCTGCCAATAACCACGCCCGCCTCCCACGTAGTAATTAACAATATTTTTGTTTTATTATTATTTTTTTACGAATTTTGCTGTTCAATTTACATTTCAAATATATCAGCAAACATTTGCGGGTACTTTTGCACCAGTCGTTTCCTATGGGTAAATGACAAAAAATTTCTATACATTCACAATATTTCATGTACTAATTTTCAAATAAGCATATTGTCAATGGCTGGTTTACTGTATACTGTGGTTCGATCAATGATTTTGTATATTTTTCTCAACACGTATATGTAGTCGTTGTTTACAATCTGCCTTATCCTGAGTTTCGCCTGAAAAAAAATTCACCCGAAACTTTGTCATCCGCCCATAGTAAAACCATGGAAACCAAAAGTGAAAAGTGAACCGGTTCGAGGAAAATGAAACTCATGATAAGGCTGAATGTTATTTACGAAGAATTTTGAAAACGGTTGGAACGTGTATGCGTTACCTAAGGACAAAATGTGATTAAAAAAGTAGTATGTAAAAATAATTTTAGTAACAACGAGATAAAAATAAAGATATACATCTATTTTTTAATAATTTATGCACGCGGAGGGCTTAAGAGGTTGCAAACCTTGCTCGATATGTATGTATTCTTCCCAGAAACTTATGGTGTTTTCGTTTCTACCGAATTTCGCCTTTTGATTGCCCCTTTCTCTTTTCGTGTTCGTTTGTAAAATAAGTCAAATCGATAAGGCAAACATGGTATTCTCTGTCCTTTGATAGTTTGCCAGGGGCGATTGTTGCCCGGAAAATCAGACGGTTGCTTTAAACGAAAACATTCTGCTGACGCGATAAGTAGGCAACAACATGCTCTTTTACATCAAACATATTATGCACGATAGATGAGGCAACTTTTTTTTAGAAGAAATGAAAACATCATTATTTTAATAATAACGCCATTATTTGTTTGAGATTTCTCTACGTTTGCACATAAGTGCATTTTGTATCCATATGCATCCTCTTGACCTCTTTTTGTTGACATTCATTTTAATCTTCAAACTCCAATTAATAAGTATTGCAAATAAGAGTTGTTAATTATCAAAATTCTTTACCAAAGACTGTCTGTTTCTAAAACAAGTAACAGGTGTTGTTATTGCCATATTTTGTATGTGCTAATTCAGTAGCTTATACTCGTTGTTTTTTAACTAAATTAAAATAAACTCATATGGTTCGCAAGATCAGGAACTATATATGTATATATGCTATAACGTTAAATCGCTCGGAATTTTTATATACAAATTATAAGCCTAAAATTATGGAACTTCATATGTGTTGAGCCAATTTTCTTGTTGGATGGATTTCGGAAAACACTGTATTTATATAAGTAAGTGATATTCGATCAAAATGCACAAGCTCTTATCTAATAGTTCATTAACTGCAGTTTATGTCTTTTGGAAAAAGGAGATTACAACTCGAAAGGGGTAATTGCTCAAATAAAGTACTCTTAGGTCTGTTTTTATGCGGTACATGCGTTCCTCAGAAAACCGCATAAAAAAAATCTACCTAAAAAAGTTCTTTACCTTCACACAAAAACAGGGGATGCTTTCCAGCATTTTCAAAAACCGCATAAATTCAGAAACTCCATGTAAAAAATTAAAAAAAAAAACGCATACAAAATCCAGCGAGGCAATATTAAGGAAAACAAAACAATTTATTTCTTCACTCAACACTTATTATTCAATTTAAAACTGAATATTAATTAAATAAATCAAATTTTATCTGTATTTCAACCAAAAAAAAAATAAATACCACAACAATAAATACATGAAATATGTAAGAACACAAAGACAAATTAATCATCAGAAGCATTGTCTCTTACACACTGAAAAAAGTAATAACACCTCTCAAAAAAGCAAAATCGCTACAGCAAAAAAATGGTTTGAAAAAACGTCATACATTCAAATCCACAAAAAACCGCACAAGTGTACAGGCAAACGAAAGTCAAAAGCAAAAATGAAGAAATAAAGCTTTCCAATAATACCATGTCAAATATCTTGAAACTTACCTGAGCTCTTAACTGCAGTTAAGCTTTTGGTGGAAATATGCTATTCACAAAATTAATTTCAAAGGGTAATGGTTGATTCATAAATATGTACATGGGTAACTACATTCCTAATGCCGAATTTCCACGAGGCATTAAAATGACAAAAATGTGGAGGCATTTTAAAAATGCAATGTAAAAATGAATTTAATGACTATTTTTGTAATGTAATGACAAAAATATTTTTTAATGCCCAAGCTTGTCATTACAATTTTTGTCATTTAATGCCTACTGGAAATCCAGCATAAGAGTTCTATTTGCTAAATTCAATAAATTAGGCATTAAGAAAAAAAGCAATAAAACTTTGATTTCGAAGGATTGTTCAAAATATATTTGTATGAGCTTTTATGTGAAAAAAAAATTTTATATTAGTCGCAGGAAGTACGTTTAAATAAATAAATTTTTACAATCACATACATTAGGGTGTTTCAGAAAACAATTTTTTTTCTCGGAACCATGCTCAAAAGTTGCGTTTAGATGCCAAAATAAGTATCAGAAAATATGAGCCCAAGACCTTTTCAGTACCACGTATCGTTCGCTAAATATAATATTCAGAAGTAAAAAAAAAAAATTTTTCTTGTGTTATTCTTATGGGAAATCGAAAAGTACGATGCACAGTGGTTCGGATAACAGATCTAGCTGGGCGAAAATCAAAATTTTATTTGTTTTTAAAATACTTAATGGTACATGGAATACATTCCTCGGTGTTAAAACAGAAAACTACTTGGAGTTGTCAAAACTTTGATTATGTAAGAGTTAAAAAAAATAGTAACTCGCGAATTTTCTGCTTTCTGATATTAAAAAATTATACAACAGGCATGCAAATCTTTAAGCGCTGTTATAAAATTTTGTTCTGAAATTCATTTGTGTTTCTTGCTGTGTTCTTAAATTTTTGTCTTTAACAAAAACCATATCAATACAAGTTTCAAATTTTGTGCAATATTTGAAAAAAAAACAGTAAACTTTGGCAAAAATTTTAATTAGGTTTCTTAGAAAGATATTGAGTATGCCGTTTTGTATCCCTTTCACTTTTGGTAAAATAAAATGCAAGTTTTAAGCGCCTAGGCGTTGTCGTTGACAATTTTTTTGCTGACGATGTCAGTCATTTTGTTCCATATGTAGTACGTTCGATGATTTTTTTATATGGAGAATATGAGCAACACCTTCAACAACAAAAAAAAACCAAAAATCAACAAAAAGCCATAGGTACTTTACGCTTGCACTTTATTTTACTAAAGTTGTATGGGCTAGAAAACTGCATACTCAATATCTTTCTAAGAAACCTAATTAAAGACATCGAAATTTTTTCAAAGTTTGTTGAGTTTTTTTCAAATATTGCACAAAGTTTGAAACCTGGATTTACACAATTTCTTTGATAACGAACAAACTACCTTTTCATGAAAAAAGTAAGTAAGATTGAATAATAATAAAATAAACAGTCAAAACTTGTCAATATGTGGGTGTCGCATAGTTATGATACCGACTATTTTTATTAGAGAATTAGCTGTTCTATTAAATTATTTTAAAAGTCATTGTTATTGTGAACTGAAAACAAAAATCAAAATATAAAGCGAAATATTTTTAGTGAACTTTTAACAAATTTGTAATCGTTTTAAGTATAATCTCTGAACAAAACATTTTCATATGTGAAGGGTTAAGATTTTTCAAATATTTCGTTTGCCATGTTGGATCCGCCATTTTGAATTTTTGGTAAATGATTCCAAAAGATTTCCAGATACCCAGTTTCATAGAAATGTATTTTTTTCCAGTTTTTCTCCCGCCATATTGGATCCGCCATTTTGAATTTTTGATAAGTGACTTTAGATTCGTAATCGGCGACACAGAAAACCTCCATATACCTAGTTTCACAGAAATTTCCGATTTTTTTTAATTTTCATCCGTCATATTGGATCCGCCTTTTGAATTTTTGATAAGTGACTTCAGATTCGTAATCAGCGACCCAAAAATCCCCTAGATAAGAAGTGGTGTAAAAATCCATCAAAGGGTATTTGTTTAAATAGTTTCGTCCAGCTAGATTTGCGATCTGAACCACTATGCGATGCCTGCATTCCTAATATTAATATTAAGGGCTCATATTTTCTGAGACTTATTTTGGCGTCTAAACGAAAGTTTTGAGCATGGTTCCGAGGGAAAAAAATAATAAAAAAATGTCTCAATCACCCTAACATACATACATACCTAATGTATAGGTAACTATAGGCAACTTGTGCCAAAGCTCATATGTATGTACATACATATGTATATTTGTAAAAAATATCTTGATGTACATATCGAGCCCTAACCGCCAAAAAGACGTAAGCTACATTTTTTCAAAATTTTAGTTTTAGTGCAAGAATGTACATACATACATATCGTCACCTGAAATGCAAAAAGACGTAACAAACATCGCCACTGAAATGCAAAAAGTCGTAACTTATAAAAAATTCAAAATTCACTTTTTGATTGATGTGATGGATTTCATCGAATTACAACTCCCCACATCGTTTTATGACAAAAAAAATTATTAGACACGACTTTTTCCATTTCAGTGATGGTATTATTACGTCTTTTTGCATTGCGGGTGACGATATGTAGATGCTCTAGGAACACTTCCGCATCAAAAAGAAAATTTTGAAAACCACATCGCTTACATCTTTTAGGCGGTTAGGGATCGATATATTACTATCTATTCAAGAAGCGGTTTGTCATTGCTAACAGTTTATTTTTTCAAATGAGCAGGTTAGTTCTTTCCAAATTAACATAAGTCTTCGCAAGCATAGAAAGTATATTTACATATGTATTAAAATTTAGCATTATGTAGCGATGCCATAGTTGAAAATAAAAATTCGATTAAAATAAAATTTATTGATATCATCAGATATCATGTGGATGTTTCCCCCCGGGCCCGTAGTTTTCAAAAAGTAAGTTGGAACGTAAGTAAATATTATAATATTTTGCTAAGTTAATAAATTAATCGATATTCACATACATTAGCGCACACAAGGGGTGGGTTTTGGGGTTCAAACCCCCCCCTAAAGCTAATAACCTCAAATGCAAACTGTATCTTAAAGCTAAGAATCCAGCTCTCAAGGAAATTATAAGAAATATTTATTATAATTTCTGTTGCTTGAAAAAGCGCTTTGCTTTTGCTGTGAATATTCATGAGGAAATGAATATACGAGCATTTTTTTCTTGAAAGCTGCAAACTGATTTAAAAAATTTTGCTAGAAGAAAATTTCTTTTCCATTTCTCGTCCGTCGTTTTATATGAATTTTTCGTTTTTCTTGAGAGTTCAGTTAATTTTTTCGGTATTCGAAATATTAAAAAAAATTAGAAATCGTGAAAAATCACCATCTCTATCGAAAGCCAGAAACCAGAAATCGAAAAAAGGAACATGAAAGTGCAAAAATTCATGGAATCAATAAATTTATTTTTACTGAGTCTTTTTCAATATTTTTTATTAGGTACTTTTGAAAGTTGAGCGCATCTTGAGTTTATAGAACTTTTTATTAAACAAGTAGTTTTTAAGGAAAGAACACAACCGACTTCAATTCTTATATTCAAATTTAGGAGTACCGTTAATTTCTTCATGATCCAATCATCTCTAAACCAAATTACGGGACGAACCTTGAGGTACCATCTTTCTACAAAAAAATAATTATTGAAATCGGTGCACGTGGTCCAAAGTTACGTATTCCGACGAATTGATAACCTCCCCTTTTTTTAAAGTCGGTTAAAAGTGTTTGAGTTCTGTTAATCTTATGTAAATACAGTGCAGTTTATGAATTTTAAAACGTTTATTTATTTATTACATACTGCACATAAAACTTGCATAAATATATTTTAAAGAGCGTATTATGTGAAGAAAATTTTCAGTATTTTCCGGTGATATAACTTCAGAAATATAAAACCCCCCCTAAAATATATTCCTGGGTGCGCCCCTGTTCACATAGCTATTGTAAATTTGAATAAATAAGAAAGCACATTTATGCAAATGCACAGGCACGCCGACAGGAGGATTCCCCCGGGGCCGGACTGAAATATCAGAACCATAACTTGTTATTAGTTTTCTAAAATTTAATTTGGTTTTTCATTATAGAAACAAACCGATGACCCTCTGCAATAATGACACAATTCAAAATTCAAAAAATAAAAAGTCTTACTACTGTGAAGTGTCTCCTGTCTCTAATCGGTGTCTAATACTTAAAAAAGTAAGTAGCGAAGATTACTTGAGTAAGTAGTAAGGATTAGACATATATAATATATTATCCTTTTTATTCTGCTGACCGTGTAAGTAGAAGAACGTGAAAAAACGATTCAGTTATTTAGCGGCGGCCACTATATCCTTCGTTGTCAAGGTATACATTAGCGTAGGCCGAAAATCCGCTTTTTTTAACATTTATTGGTAATAGCAAAAAAATTGTTCATTTTGCTCTAAAAACAATCTGTGTGAAAGATGAGAGTTTTTGGTCAACATCTTAGGCTCGCCCAAGTCAATTTGCTCAAAAAATACCCATTTATAAATACATTTTTATTTTATAATAGTAATTAGCCTCGAAAGTATTAGTCCTACACAATGTGGTATAAGAACTTTTTTGTAGAGAATCGAAATAAGCAAAGAAACAATTGTTTTGTCATCTTTTACACAGACTGGTTTTAGAGCATAATGAACCATATTTTTGCTATTATCCATCAAAATTCTAAAAAAGTGGATTTTCGGCACACGCACGTATACATACATATATGTATACCTTATTGTGAGTCTCGATTTTTATCGATATAGAGTTCTCGTTATGTTGCAACCCGTTATGTCGACTTTCCAGTGTACAGGCACCTCGTAAGGAGTTGGAGTTAAAGGGGTTGTGCTTAGAACCAGAATTGGCCAGAAAGATGGATATTCAAATAATTATCGAGGTACTCGGTACAGCAAAATGAAAAAAGCTCACTTCTGAGAGCTCAAATTATTAGAGATTTTAAAACTGCATATGTGGAAAAATATGGACACATTTTGAACGTATCGATTGTATTATACAAATAATTGAACTTGATATTTATATATACTTTTATTACTTACAAGATGATGTTATATCTATTTCGTTGTATCCAAATAAAATTTCAGAACGATCTTTAACCAAAAATGTCTGTTGATCTGCATAACAATATAGCAAAAACAGTTCTCTCTTTATACGCAGGTTTTTAATAAAAAACCATACCCCATATACTACGATAATCAAGGTAGCACTACTTATTTTTCAAACGCCGTGAACAAATATGTGGTGATTACGTTGGAAATTCATTCATTCATTCATTGTTGGTGTTTCGTTTCTTCCAAAAAATTTTGCCCTTTCCCGGTGCAAAATGTGTTTGATGTTACACTCAACCCTTATAGGGACATGTTTTTACCATCTTGTCCTTGTTA
>NW_016173736.1:0-11630 GCF_001687245.7 Rhagoletis zephyria
TTTCCATAGTTTTTAACCGCATATCTCAGTGTAGTTTGAACTATACTGTAGTTTGAACCGAAACTCGATCCGAAAAACAGTTCCAAAATAACCGACAAATTATCTCAGAATAACCGAAAATATAAGTAAAAATAACTGAAAAACCATTCCAGAAGAACCGAAAACGGATCATACAGAACCGAAAATCGGCCACGAAGTGCAGATTGCACTATGGGCAAAAAATTGATTGTATTGGCATAAAGCCTAAATATGAAGATATCAGCTTGAAATAAGGTTTAGGTATATATTATAGAGTTCTGAGTTTACATACTAAATTTTGTTCGGTTGGAGGCACTATATCATATAGCGGCCATATACCCGATCTGTCCGACTTACCTCAACTTCGTTGCTTTGGATGCTATAAACTTGAAATTCGGGATTTTAAATTTTAAATTTAATTTCATGAATTTTATTTTTATAAAATTTGTGTAACACAAATATCAACTAAGGAATGAATGCATAGATATTTATTTACTTTCTTTACCTTACTTTATAACCAAAATATATAAAAATTGAATTTTTGTAAAAACATAAAATCTTTTGTTTAAGCTATTTCCCCAAGGCCTATTTCTGTTACCACTTTTTTGAGAACCGGAATGGGTCCGATTTTCCGGTTCTCCTTGGAGCCAGACCCGCCAGAACCGGTTATTTAAATACTTGGATTGGCACATCACTATCATCTAATAATAAGCTTTATAGCAGAGGGGCAGTACACCCCCTGACGGCAGCCTCTTGCGGGTTTTTAGCTGAATGACTTCTTCCTACTGCCGTTTCTGCCAAGCTATGTTTGTATGCATGTGCGTCAGTTTTCCTCAATTACTACAAAAACGCAACAAAAAACAACTTTATTTCATTCATTCATTGTTGCGTGATAAATAAGTATTATCGCAATTTTCATTAAATATTATGATATTGTTTGGCTTTTAACTGTTACGCTAGCGAAATCAGCTGAAACTGCAGCAAAACACGTTCACTCACATTAACACCTAATGAAAATTTGCAAATGTAATGGGTCAGTTTCTTAAACATTTGCCGACAACATATAGCAGATAGGCATGCAACAGGGTAATAAATTTATATTCCGAAACGTTAGTAATTACAATTAAAAGCAACACGTGTATCAATAGAATGAAATGTTAATAAATTTAATCGGTTCATCAATGCAAAATAAAATTTATTAAAAATCCGAGAAAACTATTAAGCAACCAGGGAGAGTTTTTGTATGTTCTTTTTGTATTCGTAGTGTTATTATTATGGCATCTCATCTAAATTGTATGTTCTTTAGGTATTTCAATCTATGTATGTGCATATGTACAAATGCATTTCGCAATGATATTTATTATTTACAAACTGATTAGTATGCTTATCTCGTCGTATTCACATTTATTAAATCATTTGTCATTATCTACTTTTGACGTTGTCACCGTTAATTTACTTTTTACTTACTCATATTTGCTAATTCTAACTAATTTTGAAAGTCTTTGGTTTTTTTTCGCTAAATTCACTGTGGCACTGGGCCTCTTACTAGCCACTAGCCATTTAGACTACTATTTATTCATTTTGAATCATATTTACTTATTTGTTAAGCCACAAACTCCAGCATTTTTGTTGAGTTCTTCCTGTAAACGAACAAAAAGCTGTTTGCTGGCGTCCCTAACAACTATTTTGATGACATTTGTCAGCCCGCTGACGGTTCACTCGTCAATCTGCTCTATCAGCACCGAGCATAACGAGTAGCATGCGTCACTGTTTTTAGTTTTGCAGCGATTCTTTCATTGTTTTTTTTTTACAACTAAAAGTATTTACAAACATTTTTATTGTTATGCGGATGCTTGGTAATTAATTCAACGGAAACTGATTATTGTAAAGAAATACGTATGCGCATTTCTACAAATACTATTTACAATGATTTATATAGTTGTGATTGACATTCAGTGTACAGCGAGAGATTTTTGTAGAAACTAGTAGTTGGTGCATTATTTACAACGCTCTGTAAAAGTGGTTATTTCCATATATTTTTTTTTAATTTGGCTCTTTCTACCTATTTTCGGTTGCGGCAGAAACGGTTGAAAACTTCTTAGAAAGTAGTTTGCAATTTGTCGTATTTTTGACTACATCGAAATGACATTACCAGCTGCAACTGCTTGTGTTTGTATAGCAAAGACTTGTCTTGTAATTGTTTTATCAAAAATTTGCTATTCAACAATTGAAGGTTAATAATTTTTATTGCTAAAAAAATAAATTAATACGTCTTAATAACAAAACCCTTTGTGACCACCTTCCACCCCACCAAATGGGAAGTCAATAGATTTGCCTTTTTAATTTTATTTCTTAAATTTTTTTTCACTTGAATGACTTCTACCGGAAATTCCCAACGAATCAAACTTTAGACGGTTTACAATCTACGATCCTCTCCATACATATGCATGTGTGCATATACTCTACGTCTGAATATATACTTATGCATAAATATGTGCAAAAGTTTGTAGATCCAATAATATATAAATATGTATACAGATGCTATGTATGTATGTAAGTATTCTAAACGCGCAATTCCCCGTCGAAAACAAACAAAGCCAGTGGCCTGTAAAAATTAAACATCATTTGACAGATAATTGATTATCAAGTGGCAAAGTATCGTTGCCGATACGCTCGGAGTATAACTACATAGTTACTTACATATTTATTCAAAAGATCATACACACATAAAAAGACACTGGCGCTTGGTTAATTAATTAATACTCGTCGCAAGAGGCGCAAATAAAAGCGAAAAAAAAAAACAAATATGTAAAAATATTAATTTCAACTGTTTTCATGCCAAATATCTTTTGTTTGGAAATTCGAAAAAAATACGACTATGAAGCTGATGTTGTAAAGGCAAATACTTCTTAAGCTACAAATAGAGGCGTATTCTGGTTTTCGTACGAATCGAAAATTTAAAATTTTTGTATAGAAAATGATAGGAAAATTTTATGATTTTCGAATTAGAACGAAAACAAGAATACGTCCCATTGTCTCAATGTGAAAACATTACTGGTTAAAAAGTTTATTTTGATAGCAATAATAGTGCCGCTAGCAATATTTAAAGCGATAAAAACATTGTGTAATCGACAAAAATAGAATACCCGATATCTAAGGCCATACCGATAATAAAAACAATATCGATAACAAAAGGCATATCGATAACAAAAAGCATATAGATAACCAAAGGCATATCGATAACAAAAAGCATATCGATAACAAAAGGCCTATCGATAACCAACGGTCAATTAATGAAAGTGATGCATCTAAAATCCGAAAATTATAGTCGCACCACATATTGACATGTTTTCACAATTAATTTTTATTTTTTGGTTATTTAATTTTAGTTATTTTTTTTAATTTCGTGAAAATTGCGAGCTTTTTAATTAGATTTCTTAGAATGATTTTGAGCATACAGAGGTGAAATATCGACAATAATAAACAAAAAGGAATATAAGACATCTAATGGTTTTATTTACCCTCGGCCAAGAAAACAAACCAACCATAACTAAAAAAATTAAGTGTGAAAAAAAAAATAAAAATTAAATAAATTGTGAAAACTTGGCCACGTGTGGTGAGGTTATAATTTTTTCGACCACTGTATGTATGTATAGATGTATTGTGTATCTCGATAACAATAATGATAACAATAATGGTGTCGGCCGATGCCCATACAACGGCGATATTTAAAAAAATTGCAATATCGATAAGAAAAAGTTCAAATAACGATAGCGTAAGAGATATCAATAACAAAACGTATATCGATGAAAACGGTTACCGACAGCAAAACGGATATTAATAACAAAACGAATATCGATATCAATAATAATAGGGATATCGACAAAAGAAGAAATATCGGTAACAAAAGGCGTTAATTAATAAATGCGATGTATGAAACTTTGGGATGTCAAAAACAAAAAATAAACGATAAATATAAAGATAACAATATGAACACCAACAACGCTAATATAGAGATCGATTGTGGTTTTATTACAACTATAACAGTAGAAAATATTGACAAAAATACCGATAACAATTTCGATGTAATATTTCGTTTTCCATATGCAAAATCTAAAGCTGACATAAATGTAGACAGAAACGTGACCAAAATTTAACTGTATGGATGTTTTATGGGTACTTCTCAATTTTGCCGACCAGATGGCATGTCGGTTACCTATTTACATATATACATAAATAAATACACAAAAATCTAAATGTATCTTCTCAAGTTTATCATTGCGAGACAAAAAGGGTGTCCCTCAATGCATAACTCAAACCGAGGAGGTTATACTTTTTTGCCCTTAATGCCAAGAATGAGAAACAACCAACCAAACGCAACAAACAATGCAAATCACAAATCGTATATTGCATTTTGTAAAAGTGAAAAAGTGGAGAAGAAGGCCAATGTTAAAGCGATGGCGTAAACTATAAAACATATCGTTATTTCACACACATACAGCAGGAAAAAAACCCAGAACGAGTAGATTGTACTTAAATAACGTTGTTGCATAAAACAGCGACGAAACGCAACCAACCAACTTCTCAGACTTGGCGAGCAGCGTATAGAACTTGTTGAAGAATGCTACAAAATCTAAGTATGACCATCGAATGAGAAAAACAAACACTCACACATCAACACAAAAGAAATAGATAACAAAAAATGTGATACAAGAGGAAAAAAACGCTCAAGGTCGCACGTCGTCCAACGGCGTTCCGAAAATATAAACCGGCCTACAAGCTTTTGTTGGTTTCATGGTTGGTTTCTGCATTCGTCGTCGCCGTCGTCGTCGTCGTCTGCTTTTAGTCTGCATACACACATGTACATACTCGTACATACATACATACAGTATCGGTCATATCTATAACACCGAATTTCAATTTTATAGCCCATTCAATTTTAGTCTAATCATGTGCAAGTTTCAAGCGGCTTAAAATTACAGCCGCAACACATACTACGTTTATACGCATGCATAAGTCGCTTTAATGCATTTCGCCGCGATTCAAAACATATGTATAAACTGAATTTCAGTTCGCTTTGAAAGAGCGAAGTGTTTTGGCTCACACTCCATTTCAAATCGGTAGTTTATTTCTCCAGACAGTTAGAAAGAGTGTATAAACACCGCAAAGCGAATTGGAGATCAGCTGTTCCGCTCAAATTCCAAATAATCGCATCAGTATTTAAAAGCTGATTAATAATAATCGTTCTATTTCTTTGCCACGATTTTATAATGCCGAATAAAACTAGATTTGTATCACTTTCCATTATGTTAACTTATAAAATGTCAAATGAAAACAGCTTATTTTGTTTGCTTTTGAAGACGGTTACTTTGATGCCGATATAAAGCCGTAAGTATAAACACTAGAGCGAAATGTGTACGGTGTCAATGCGCTTTCAATTAAGTCGATTATTCTGTGCGTATAAACGTAGTAACAGGGACCGAAACTGTCATGGAAAATTTTTTCTATGAAGAAAACGTTTTACAACTAAGTAATACATATCAATCGATTTCTTTTTTCACCGAGACTCAATTTTGAAAATCAATTTTTATTTGCGCTTTTTATGCAAAAAAAAAAAAAAAATAACAATTATGTTTGATTTTTAGATTATAAATCCAAAATAACAATTATTTTTGATTTTTATATAGGCGTGTTTTTTTACGCGCATTACGTATCTGCGCTTAAAATTTGTATGGAACAGTAAGCGACAAACTTTATGTGAGCTTATGAATAGTTGTCGATAAAATCAAAATTACTTGTTTTCAAATAGAAATAGTGGATGCTTGCTTTTTTTTACACGTTAAGCGTAGATGTACATATACGCGTGTAAAAAAAAAAACACGGCTATTATATATCTTAGGTAACAGTTATTGAAGACTTTTATTTATAAAAGTCCTGAATAAAAGTCCGTCAGTGACTTTCACTTTTAAAAGTCATCAATATAAATCGGACACCGACTTTTATTTTTTAAATCATTCGTATAAAAGTCATTAACATTTTTCGCAGTTAAGAAGGTTTTGGGAAACAAAAGTTTACTACGACTTATGCAAATGACCTTTATAAGTATGATTTAAAAAATAAAGGTCAGTGACTGATTTTTATTTATGACTATATTATAACCAAAAGTCTTCGATAACTGTTATCTAAGACATATAGTTTAAAAATCGAAAATAACTGTTATTTGCAAAGTATTTAGATAAAAAATAATTGTTAAGAGGATTTTTTTAATAAAAGTTGTAACCGTTAATGACCCTGCTTTCGGCGAAAAAAATTCTAAAAAAATCAACGGTAATTTTTAGTCACTTGAAACTTGCACATTATCAGACTAAAATTGAAGAGGCTTTAAAACTGTGTACTCCAAAAAAAATCTAACACTTCTGAGAAAAAAGTTTGAAAATTGGTTGAAAATTTGTTGCAAATTCTTAAAAATAAATAAATAAACATAAGCGGCAAGCAATATCACTTTGAAATGGGGTGCTATAAATATGACCGATACCGTATGTATGTATGTATGCAAGAGCTCATGTTTACCTTCAAGAGCAGCATATTGGCTCACTGCATGCACATTCCATTGTTTTTGCACTAGTTTGTTGCTTGCTGGGGTTCCCATTGCTAAGCTACATATGTATGTACGTTAAGGTGAGCGCTCACTTGCTTTATGGGCTGTGAGATGCAAAAAAGTAGAATGGTCAACAACATAATCGCATAGTATTATCAGCAAAGCTGAAGCAAAGAACCACAGATTGAATTGAGCTTGAAAAATTACCATCCTGCCTCGAGCGATGGCTCGCTTGGCGGCTGGCATGTGGTGTTGGTTGATGGTGGTTGTGGAGACCCGTAGAGCTTTACCGCTTTGTACCTTTGAATGCGCATTGAGGTGAGCTCTGCTAAGCAGCAGTCATGGTGCGTCTAGCTAAGCAGCACGGAGCTATGGGTTCTTTAAGGTGCGTCTTTTATGTATGCATTTAAATATACATACATATACATAGATTCTCGCGCTTTTTCTTTCTACATATGTACATACTTGCATTTATTCTCATTTTTCTTTGTGGTCCACCACAAATTGTAATTGTTTCCTACCATCGCATGGTTGTGGTCACTAGGAGTTGCCATTTTTCCACGTATGTAGATATGCAGGTATGCATTTTTACATTTGCGTTCTTTTCCAATCACTCAATTGCGCTGAAGATATCTATCTCCCATGGCAATTTATCACAATGCATAAATGGTTACAAAACAGTTTAAAAAATATTCTACAAAACTTCGCATTGCGGTTGGATGTTTGTGTTTGGTTTAAAGTGAATTCACTTTTTAATATATTGTCCCATTTTTACGAACGATTGAGTTGTTTTAAGGGTTCAAGGAAAAAGGTCAAGCGATTTATGTAGAACTCACATTCCTACAGTGAGACTGGCTGGACCCTCGAAATTGCTACGATGCTTTTGCGTATTTCTCCTCCATGCTAGGCTGGTTGTCCTTATTCCAATCGCCAAAGCAACAAAATCCTCTATAAGCTAGCAAAGACATTGCAGTATATTTCAGGCTAAATTTACAACCATGAGGTGGCCGCCCGGTAGCTGATCACCTCAGATGTGGTTCTGCAGGCAGTTACTATTTGTTCCGTTCGCTATGCCGTCATCAGATCTTTAGAAATCTCCGCAACATCTTCAAACACCGCGATGGAATGCAAGACCACTCTAAACGAACAGGCGGCTAAATATACAGCAAAAGTAATTTGGTTGGTTGTCAGGTCGCAAAGATACTTTTGGCAACTGAGAAGTGACGAACTTTCTATGACTGCTCGTAACTTTTTAGGACCGTTCGTTTTTTTTTGGACTTTCCGTAACTTTTTCGGAGTGTTCGTGATTTTTGAAGATTCCGTATTTTTTCAGACTTTCCGTAATTATATCAGACTTTTCGTTATTTTTTTGGACTTTCCGTGATTTTTCGGACTTCCTATAGTTTTTGGAACTTCCCGTGATTTTTCGTACTTCCCATGAGTTGCAGTGATTATTTCGAGTTGCAGTGCTTTTTCGAATTTACAGTACGAATTTCAGTAATTTTTCGGACTTTCAGTAATTTTTTCGGACTTTCAGTAATTTTTTCGGATTTTTAAGTAATTTTTTCGGACTTTCAGTAATTTTTTCGGACTTGCAGTAATTTTTTTCGGAGATTCAGTACTTTTTTCCGACTTTCAGTAATTTTTTAGGACTTTCAGTAATTTTTTAGGGACTTTCAGTAATTTTTTCGGACTTTCAGTAATTTTTTCGGACTTTCAGTAATTTTTTGGGACTTTCAGTAGTTTTTTCGGACTTTCGGTGATTTTTTCGGTCTTTCTGTAATTTGTCGAGCTTTCCGTGAGATTCGGACTAGCTGTGAGATTTTATGTGGACTTTTAATCCTTTTTTTTTGGAATTTTCGTTTTTAGTCGGACTTACTGTGATTTTTTGCGATTTTTCGTAAGTTTATTCGTGATTATCGTTATTTTTTAGACTTATCAAGGTTTTCGGAGTGTTAGTTATTTTTTCGGTATTTTGGTAAATTTTTTCGGAATGTTCGTGACTTTTTTCAGACTTAAATTTTGTTTGTCTAATATTTCCCTTTATTTGCGGCACAAAAAACTATGTACAATATCAAGCAGGATTTGTCTTTTATTTTTGGTTTTAAAAATAAAAAAGGATTTGCTCATAAATTCCCATCGCATGTCAATTTTGGTTAATTTTAAATAAATTGATGATTGTTCAATGCACTTTCACAACACATTGGCGCCAAATTAACCTCGTAACACTTCGTCTTGCTCCACACTCAGTCCGACCTTTTCGAGAGCAAAGTTGCCGTTAATTGAACTTGATAAATTGTTTGGATGCATTTTTAACAGATCGCTTAAAATTATTAAAACAAAACAAAAAAAAACGAAAAATAAACGTAGTTCATTGTGTTTATTTTATATTTTCGTTGAATTTGCGAATTTCTGTTTTATAGTTGGTTTAATCATCTTATTACCAATTTGGCTTGTGCATGCAATCTAGGGATGTCTGAAGTGGAAAAAGCAGTTCAAGGTTAGCGCAGTCATAAACATAAAAATGACAGAGGCAAGTAAGCCACATAAAAACAGCAACAAAACATTATCTAAATTAAAGCAACATAAATAATTTAATGGATTTTTTAACTTTTCGATTTAATTAATCGAAAGTGAAAAAAAACGCTGCCATAAATTACGAAGTAGCGCCAATAAGCGAATGTATAGCATTTTTCTGTGTGATCTTCGATTAAGAGATAACTGTACATAGTACAACATACATATGTATGTACATATATGCAGTGGTCGAAAAATTATAGCTTCACCACATGTAGACAAGTTTTAACATGTTAATTTTTGTTGTTATTTAATTTTATAATGTTTTTTTTTATAAAAATATGATCCATTCTTTAGCAAAGCCCGTGTAAATCCAAGTTTTAAAATTTTTGCAAAATAAAAAAAATTTAACAAAGCTACGCAAAAATTTTGAGCTTTTTAATTCGATTTCTTAGAAAGATTTTGAGCATGCAGTTTTGTGGCTCATTGAATTCTAGTAAAATAAAGTACACGTTTCAAATGTCTAAAAATAAACGTTAATTTTTTAGAATTTTTTGTCGAAGATTTTATGGTTTTCTTCTATATAAAAATCAATTGTGTTTATTCGAAGATCCGTGTGTTTATTCTTTCGTATAAAAGTAAAATTAAAAAAAAAGTAACGGACATTTTTAGCCATTCGAAACTTGCACTTTTTGCTACTAGAATTCTATGTGCTACAAAACTGCTTACTCAAAATTTTTCTAAGAAGTCTTATTAAAAAGCTCCTAATTTTTACGAAATTTTGGTAAATTTTCTATTAAAAATAGCACTGGGTTTACACGGGTTTTGTTAAAGGGTGAACTGTATTTTGATAAAGAAAAATAACTTAAATTAAATAACAAAAAAATAATTAAATTGTTAAAACTTGTCAATATGTGGTGCGACTATAATTTTTTCGACCACTGTATATGTACATATATATAGTAAACATATGAATTAGTTACCTCCTTTCAATAGCCCTGATCCAACATCACTCACTTTGTCCATGGAGCTCCCATTATTCTTCAGCACATTCTATGAAATCACCACATCACAAATTCCATTTAATCTAATTTCGATTAATTTGTATTGCATTCGATGTGGTCGGTCTCCTTTACTCGCACCGCCCGCATTCCTTTCTACGAAAATCATTGCGCATCAATACAATGCCTGTGGAGCATTGGCTAAGTGTGAAGTGGTGTGTGAAGTGTTGGTTAGCAAAACTATTCACTTCATATCGACATTTCTAGTGACGACGCTGACGACCCGCGTGTGTTCCCCATTTCAATATTTTTTCTCAAAACAATTCCTAAGTTCTTAGAGTTGCATTACCTCATTCTCAACATTCTTTATTATTGAGTGTTGATGATTGTATAAGCGTGTGTGTGTCTGTGTGTGGTAATTAGAAAATGAAATAAATTTCCTTTTAAATCGGCTCAACAACAAAACAATGCCTGCGGCGACGTTTCGATTGCCTTTTGCCCTTCAAATACCTTTTCCAGCATTTTTGTTTTTGTTTTTGTTTTTTGCTTTTTAATTTGTGATTTACTTGGGAGAATAACAATTATTTAATATTTATGGATTATAAATTGTTGCGCAGGGAAGGGCCGAGTTATAGATAGATAATGATCACTTGGGTTGTGTAAGATGTGGAATATTAGAAGAAGAAAAAAAGAATAATTTAATAGAGATTTTGTAAGAGAAACATTTTACAAAGAGCGTTCTCTCCGCGCAAGCTTGGAATCTTACCATCTTTCCTCTGGATTTATAATTACAAATGGGTGAACTATTACAAAATTACCTTTTTTCAGCTTCACAGCTTTTTCCGACGGCTTTAAACGCTGGGACAGGCAGTGGGATTCACGCCAACAAACTCTCTAAAAAATTCCGCCTACGTCTACTTGTTCATTGAACCCCTTAGCGAGCCGAGCAATTTATTTTAGAATACCACGATCACTAATCCAAACCGTCAGACTATCAGTACTTCTTCCTCTTTGCTGAGACCTGCCTAAGCGATTTTGGTCGAGTTTCATAAAATATGCCAGTCGTTTCTGTTCTGTACCAGTTGAAAATGCCAAGTGAAGCCAAGCTCTTCTCCACTGGGACTTTCCATCGCAACAGAGGCCATCTTGTTCCTTTAAAGCTCACAGCTGCTTCCAAGTTGAATACTTTCGGGGTTGGAGCGTTTGTGCCCATAAAGCCAGCGGAGCCTCTGAACTTTAATTCGCTGGTTTAACGGTGTCTATATCATTATAAAGCTCATGCAGCTTATCGTCTGTCTTTGTTCATGCTTCAGTTCAGTGGTTAATATTATATACGCATACTGAGTCTACATGGCAGAAGGATGGTCTTCACGTCCAACGATTTTTGCCGCAACTGCAAAGGCGAGGATGATATAGAGAGTGTTGCACATTATCTCTGGCATTATCAGGCTCTGCCGATTCTTCGAATGCTTTGCTGATCTGCATCCATTGAACAT
>NW_016173737.1:0-11629 GCF_001687245.7 Rhagoletis zephyria
GATGGATAGGTAGACATGGTAGACATACAAGCTGTAAGACACATACATATGTAGGTACATACATACGAGTACGTGCGCGACGAACCCCAGCTGAAATGTACATGGAGCCCGCGCTCTTCTCAGTGCGCCTAATTGCTGGTGGATGATGGGAATGCAACAGAGAAATTTATATACAAAAGCATTCGGGAAAATGCAAAGAAATGCATAAATCCAATAGAAAATAGCAGAAAACTTGATTACTTAGAAGTTGCAGGAACACAGCGAGTGACGATTTCATGCATTGCGAGTTTGCGGCCGCCTTCAAGTGGTGCGAAGCGCCGGCGTTGGAGCAAAACAAAAAACAATTTCAAGGGCAATCATTTCACCTAACATTTTCTGGGATAAACATGAGTATTTACTAGATAAATATGTATGTATTAGCATGCAAGCCTTTGACTTATACTGGCATATCTGCATGTGGGCTAATCCTCTGGCATCAATAGGCATATCTTTGGGTGAGAGTGCGGAAGCTCTTACACAGCAACTTGAGTGGTTCAGCTGATGGATATCTATGCAGCACTCTTCGTTTGTGGATGTGAAATGCATTTCACGAGTGCTTGGAAAGATTGGAAATTTCATATTTTAAAATTCATAAATATTTTTTATAAAAAAGAAACATAAACCAATTCGACAAAGAAAAAAATGCAAGTGCTCTTAGCTCGGCGCATTGAACTCTCAGGCTGTGTTTTTCTGTATTTGATGATGGGTGTTGTGCTCCCCACCAGTTCATTTGTAAAATACCACTTATGGATTGGCAGACGTCAAAATACTCGCACAGTAANCGACGCACCCGACTCGCTGACGTTTTCTTTTAGTGAACACTCTGACTTGTGGCGTCGTTTGTTCGATTGACGACTACCTGACTGGTAAGCAAAGCACATCCGGCCAATTAAACGGAAGCAAATAGCGACGTCATTTCTATTAGCATGGATTTAAATTAAAGGTAAGCCAACAAAAGCTGACGCTGGAATGACGTTGACGCGTAAGTGTGATGACTCTGATATTTCGCTGTGGGCAAATGAACTCGTGCAAATGGATTACCCATCCTGACATATGTATATGTAAAGATATCTAAATATGTACATACATACATACATACACCCACATGAACGCACGATCAACGGATCTCACACTAATAAATAAGTTAGAATGCATTTGATTTTTTGTTTTATTTTATTTTTTATGTTGAATAAATTATGTGCAGGCAGTTGGTGTAACACGCTTTTGGAACGTGCTTAAATAACGGCTTTTTAGTCATGAAGCAACCAATTGGGAGCCCAATGACAAACTCCAGAAAACCTGCTTATACGAGTAGAGCAACAAGTAAATAGATCACTGCAACTGTCGCGTAGAGTAAATAAAGTCAAAATGTTAGTTGCTAGAACTAAAAATTTCCTAACTAAAAAATTCAATCCAGCTAAGTGCCCATAAAACCCCGGAAAAATTTTGCCCTAAACCAGAACCGCTTTTATGTGAGAGCAGTCTAAGTAGTGCTGAACTTTCGAAAGCAAAACGCTTCCTGAACTTTGTTTGGCTTGTTCAAGTCATGGGAAAACGGAAAACCAAGAGAGTCGGAGAGGAGAATCAGGTCAGACCATGATTAGGCTAGGTTGAAGTTGCTGCCTACATTCCATAGGGATGGCAGGAACATTTAAGAGTACTAGGTTCATTGTGGTGCCGATCCTTTCAAGGCTCGCCAGGCATTCAAAGAAGCCGGGGTAAAAGCAACATCCCCTATCACTCGCCAAATCAGTACAGTGATCGTGCGACAGCTGCCGCATACTTTTTTTACCGGTTTCGGGTTAGGTTTTCTGTAGACCATCTTTTATTAGCCTGTTCGATTAAATGGCACTGAGCCAAACTTAAAAGCAGTTATCGGACGGAGTTCCGGCAAAATGTTGATGGCGGAAAAGGAGGGTCCCTTCTAGTCTAGATGTCTGACTACCAAGTAGTTAGTAAATGATAGCAGCGTCAGTTTTCTTAGTCGCCACGACCTATAAGTATTTGAAATATGCTACAATCGTCTACGAATCTTAAACATAAATTAGGCGAACTATCCTGAAATGCGTGGGGAAAACCCCTTCTAAAAAGTATAACACAGGAAGGTTTAGTTTGAGTTACTTAAGCCCTCGTCCACATTAAGTCTAACCTCTCTATATACATACATCCTATCTGGAATTTCCCAAAAACATGTGCGGCAGAACTTGAGTGGCTTTTAAAGTTAAATTTTTTTATCTCTTAAGTCCTGTTTTCACTTTGTCTACTTCGATGCCATTTGTCGTCGAACCAGTGAAAATCAATTATCAAAAGACAACAAACAAAAAAGATATACATATGTATGTATTCAGCTGTAGTTGTGTCAAAATTTGTCGTAAAATTATCAGCCATTAAGCCAGGAAAGTAATCTTTCAAACCAAATTCTTTTTGGACAAATGCATCATTCAGGGGTAGGTTAACGCCGCTCCCTGAAATGAGCCGAAATACTTTAATCAAAGTCATAAAATAAACAGAATTACAGTTGGAGAAAAAAAGTATCTTTAAATATAAATACATATGTATGTATGTATGTACATTAGGGAGGTCCTTAAAAAATGAAATGAAGGATTTTTTTTCAGTTTCACCCCCGCAATCGGTAATACCACGGCCACAGATATCACATACAATTTTTGGTTCAGACTGGAGACGGTTAAGGCGTATCGCACGGGGGGGCAAAGTACAGATTCCTTTATAGAGACTCAAAAAATTAAAATTATTTTTTTTTATCATCTATAAAGTTGTCAATTTGCTAACATTAGTATGGTACGTGAGGGTGGGGGAGCTGATATCTGATGGGTAAGTGCTGGAACGAGGTACTTGAGATCAATAAACTTCGGAACAAAAAAAAATTCTCCTCAATTGACGAGAATATCGATACATCATATCTACTTTAAGACCCTACTGTAAATGCTTAAGATATGACGGATGAAAAATGTAAAAAGACGACCCCAATGATCGGCCAACAAAAGTTTTTGTTTTTTTTAATTACCTGGCAAAAATACTTTGAAGTCAGGGATGTACGGCGAACTAATTTTCTAGTACGGTCTAATGCGCATATCTCCGTGCATATATGTATGTATGTATTTGCGTGAAATTTGAGCACACGCCAATAACCCAAGGGTCGCCTTTCATTATCTGTTGTTTGTTGTTTACCCCATTCGATTAGGGGAGGATTTTTATCACTTGCAGAAATACAAACTGCAAGTATCTAGTGTCAATGCGTTTATCACAATGAAAATATTTCGTGTGTTCGCAGTAGTTAAAAGTAATTGCTTCAATTTTATATTCAGCCTGTGTTGTTACGAGTATTGTACTATTCAATAGCCATCAGATAAAATTAAGAAATTTATTTTTAAATCCTAGGCATGTTTCACCTTAACGAACAAAAACCGGCAAGACTTACGATTTCTAAGCTGTTTCGTGTTTAAGCTATTGTTCCCCCACACCATATTCTGCTTTTGTTCCAGCATTTGTCTTCGCACCCAACTACTTTTTTTATACTTGAGGAAAACTACGATGACAAAACAAAATCATCAATAATGCATCAGGGAATGCACATCATTCAATTCTATTTTTAGTACATTCTGCACACTTAAATGAAGGAAATGAAACATGGAGTATCTGGTAGTAAGTCAGTGAAGATGCAGCAGCCACTCGCTGGTACACGAGCACTTCACCAACGAGTACTTGTTGTCGACAACACCGGGAAGCCATAAAGCACACGCCCTAAATTCACACAAAAGGTCCTGGTAGTAATTGGGCGTCGAGCAAAGAAAACAGAGAAACAGCAGCAACAACAACTACGGCAACTTATGGAATACAATACGAAGGAGCATATTTAACAGATACACAAAAGCAGACAATTGTGAACGTGTGGGCGAACACGGCCGGCAGGGATGTTGACGATGAGTCAAGAGAGACGATGAAGCAAAACACCGAAACACCGGTACATAATACATATGCAGATATGTACATACATACTTTTGTACATATCGCCAACGATCTTCAAAAGTGACACAACTCAAAATTTGGCATTTTCGAAATTTGGCACTAAAAAGGTACACAGCGCTTTTATTTACCTTTCAGCAAAAGCTGGAGTAAACTTTTGATATAATTTGTTGAAAATGTCTAAGGTAAAGTCTTCCTTGTTCATATGATCAAGCATGTGCTAAGAAATAGTTTTTTACATTTTCCGACGAACGGGTAATTTTGAGTTTTGTCTATTTTGAATGCGGTTTGCGATATGTAAGTATGTATGTTTTTACATTCGCAAATACAGATGCAATAAAGTGGAGCAAAGAATAAACTCGGAAGAGGAAAACTTGAAAAGAGGTAAATAGGAATAAAATCGGCTCATAAGTATGTACATACATAAAATATTCAAGAAAGGGCAAAAATGTAAATATTTTGTGTTTGATTACAAATAAATATGTATATGCATTTAATATGTATTGGGTGATAGGTGGATTACAATGGTGATGCAGATCTTTGGCAGCAATTACACAGCTTTACCAAAAAAAAAACAAAAAAACAAGTTTATGCATATTAAACCAAACCTATATATCCTATGTTATTCGACACGCTGAATGCGAATCCGGCGCCCGTTAGGCTCCATCACGTTAGGTTCATGGGCAATTGAAGGTCAAGTAGGGAAAAATTTATTGAATAATTAAAATGCATAAAAGGACTTTTCTCGAGAAATTAAACGGATGTTGTGTCCTGAAGCAAAGACATCTTCATATAACGTCCTCCTTAATAATTATTTTGTCCACCCTTAGGCGCTTTAAAAGTTGGCAAGCCTACATACATACATACAACTATCAGATATAGAACCAGAACTATTGATATTGTTGCATCACTACATACCTATAACTGCCAAAATCAGTATATATAGTAATCGTTGCCTTTTTTTCGTGGAGTTGGGGCGAATGGGGAGGGGTGTTAGTTAAAAGCAGTGAAAAGTTTTCTACCATGTGTCAGTTTGGATACATACAAAAGGATCGACAGCACCCGATTTTCAAAAGTATCGATACCGATTACCCCAAAGTAATCAGAAAGTACTCAGCACTCACAAAAGAGCTCGAAAATACTCAGAACTCGAAAGTACTCAAAAACACTCTGTTTCAAAAAATAATCAGTATTCAGTGCCGAATATACCCTTAAAAGTACTGAGTTAAATTTACAATTACCGGCACTCAGAAATAACTGTACTCAATTTGAAGATTCAATAGTTTTCAAGTGTAATACTTCTACCCAGAAAAGTTAGCCATTCATATAACGTAATTTGGGATTAATATATTATTTTGAATAAAGTGCTACGAGCTTGTGAGATTTCTACACCACAAGCATTGAAATGTTACCAACATGTGATATTTAAAAGTACTCAGTAATCTCAAAATTACGCGATCTTTAAAAGTATCGATACTAAAGAACTCGATCCTCAAAAGTACTCGATACTTCCCAACACTAATATTTACATACATATGTATGTATGTATGTCTGGATAAGTATACTTATCCTATAGGAGTTTAGCCTGAAGCCACCCCTCCCATGATGACTCTGCTTTTAACACACATACACACATACACATGTATATACGGTTTACCGGACTATTTGTGGAGACAAATTTTATAAAAACTTAGCCTCATCATCAAGTCTGAATAAAATCCAGTTTTTTTATAAATTAATGCAATCTAGCCATTGGACTTTACAATTTGTTTAAAGCGGATTATTTTTTGAAATAACTGCATATAGTATATATCCTATGTACGTTTGTACATCTGTTCATATGTATGTACATAAATACGTATCTGCACACAACGCTGCAGAGAATTGTAATTGACACTGCAATTCTCATTACCACAGCAATTGGAGCGTCTACAAAAACAATTGTGCAAGACTAATTAAAAGAAAATCGACGCACGCAGAGAGACAGTATGGAATGGAAAAGCATACATACCTAATGGAAAATAAGAAACCAGTGCAAATGCAATGTAAAGACAAACAAGTGCAACACACAAACGCCACAGTAAATACATACATAGTAAAGCAAGAAAGCGCAAACTGTAAAAATTTAATACAAACTATTTAAAAAAAAAATAAAAACTGCACTGCAGGTAAACAGAATGTAGTTGGACAACTAATTGTGACATTTCAATGTATCACGCTTAGACCAGCGGCAGATCAAGTTGTCACATCTGCTTGGTTAGAAATGCATGTACATACATATGTACAATTGCACACAGTCTTCAGGAATGTATTAATTAAAAAAAAAAAACTTTTAATTTAAATGCATGTAATTCAATAAAAATGTTCTTCTTTCATTAGAAGCCAAAGCAATATTTTGTTGCAATAAAAAAAAAAACGCAATACGATTAACTTGAACTCATAAATAGTTTTTTGTATTTGCTAACAAACGAGAAATTTTTAGTTGATATACTTTTTAAGGACGTGTGCTATGCGTACATACATACAGTACATGAGCGATATGCTCATTTACTAAAAGACTTATAACTCAAAACAAGAAATGTTTGAGCAAATGATGCAGAATAACACGTTATATCATGTTTCATATCATTGTGTACAAATTTTGTGCTAAAATCTTTTGTAGTTGCCGGGTAAGAAGACAATGGCCCGTTTGAATAAAAACTAACTTTGCTTAAATTTCGGACCTTTTACTCGATTTAGTCAAATATATGTATTTACATATTTCTACATTTTTCGAGCAAATTTAAAACTTTAAACTCGTCTCATAAAAATCTCGTTCTTCTTTCAGCTTTTTAGTAAATGAGCGGTATGTGCATAGGTTCATAAATGAAATGTTTTATATCGATCGAAATATTTTTTTTTTGTCTCTGCGCTGACAAACGATTGCAAATTAAACAGCTTTTAATTAAAAAGATTTTTCGTTGCTTTTTAATTGTTTAGCTATGTAGATATGTATCATGTACATTAGACCTATTCCACTTTGCAAGCAAACAAAAAAAGTTCACTGTACATCCCTGAGTCTAAAGTATTTTTGTAAGGCTATTTGGAACCCTAGTGGTCGTAATTTTACATTTTTCGGTGACGTCTACATTCTTTGGTTTTTTTTAATATGTAGTTTTAAATACTGGAATAAACAAAATACTTTCTTAGCAAAAGTTTAGTGATTTTTGGGGAGCTTTACTTTACCGGCATTAGGGTTGTATGTTAGGATGATAAGAACTGATAGCTAGCTGGTGGGTACTAGCTTCGAATGTAAATGTCGAAGATACATCGAGAAATGTAAGCAGGCGATCCCTGCGCTCGGCAAAAAACAAAAAAAAATCGAAATTACCTTCGAATCGAAATATATTTCTTTTGCAAAAAAGTTTCATAATTTTTTGCGAGCTTTAATTTACTGACATTAGGGTGATACGTTAGGGTGATAAAAACTTAGATCTGGGGGGTACTAAAACGGGGTATTGAGGTCAATGAACTTTAGAATATAGACAAGAACATCGATATAAAATATGTACTTTAAAATTCGACCGTAAATGCCGAAGTCAGAACAAAAATTGCTTTCGAATCAAGATACTTCCCTAGCAAAAGTTTCACAATTTTTTGCGAGCTTTAATTTACCGGCGTTAGGGTGATACGATATAGTGGAAGGAACTAAGATCTGGTGGACAAGTACTAGAAGAGGGTGCTTGAAGTCAATGAGCTTTGACACAAAAAATTTTAGCCCGAGACAAGAACATCGATACATTATAGTTTAAGATCCGAATGTAACATTTTTTTTGTAATTACATACCTTGCAAAAGTACTTAGACCCAGGGTTGTACGGCGAACTTTCTTCCAGGTACGGTCTAATGTACATACATATATACTTCATTGTGCTTTTTACAAAGTGTTGAAGTCTTTTGTATGAATCATATAGTAAATTGAAATGATATGTATAAACCTTTATGTACCTACATACATACATAAATAAATACAAAGTTCCAGACAATTTAGATGGCAACGCCAACAAGCAACTGGCCAAACAGGCAGCCGCAAGTTGGAATAACTAACTAATCCACCACCAATGCCAAGGTGAAGAAGCCGGTTCAAAAATTGCAAACATACATATGTATGTACATATGTATGTATGTATGGATATAGACAAATATACAAACATTCTTTGTGGAGCTTTTGGTAAAATTGAGGCAAAAACAAAAACTATCGCACAAAATCAACAAGCCGACAACGGAATGAAAGAAAAGCAGAAGAGGATAATGCAAGTTATGTACATCTGTAGGTATATATATATGTATGTATGTATGTACATATATAATTGCATACATGTATGAATACAAATGCAGGTACATATTTAAGGTGGTTACGAAGGGTTGCGGGGCCGGCCGTTCACAACAAAAATATATATACATCAATATTTGCCTTGAAAATCTTCTGGTGGGGGGCGGGGTATCGAAATTGGACCACAGCCACAGACGTTTGAACTTAAACCCCCCAAGCTTTGAAATGTCTGGATTGGCTAGATAGTATTGCAAACTACTTTAAAATAAATTTATTTTTTTGATTTATTTTATGATATCCATTTAAAAAACTTACAATTTTCAACCGAAACTGTTTGTGATGGATGTACTTCGTTGGTTTTGTCTGCTGCAGAGGCTTTTTGGAACACTTTTTTAGTTCGATGTTTCAATCTTTTTTGTTATGTATGTAATATGTACGTCTGTATATATGTATGTATGTATGTATATTGCACGCTCACAAGTTTTGGATCTTTTTATATTTTAAGTTATAGCTTTTACCGCACTTTTTTCAATAGCTATCGTTTTTTTTTTGACGCTTATGCTTCAAAAACTAATGTACACTGAGTGAAATAACTCAAACCATGAAAAATTTAAATTATTCCTTTCTTCTGTTCCACCGTTTTCACGCGTTTTGCTCTCTTCCCTAGTTGGTTTGAACGCAGTTGCGCAGAAATGTACTACGCTGTGCTAAAGAATTTCAGGACAAAAGCGTTAAAAATTTGTTGCCTTTTTTTTACACCACGCACCGAATAATATGAAAAATTAATGTTAAAATGAGCCAAATCCCGTAATCAATACAATTTTTATGTTTTGAAGTTCAAAAAAAATAAAAAATTTTGTATGTAGTTAATTTTTTGCTTTTCAAAATCACAAATCAAGTTCCTGCAAGGTACATATCCTTCAAGAAAAAAAAACAACTATTACTGAGCGCTATAGAAGTAAAAAGGGCGGTTTCGTTATTCCTGGCAGCGGCGAATATTACAGCATCAGCGCATTCATCTGTGCGTAGACCAAAAAAAAAAAAAGAAGAGTTCTACCCCCACACTCCCTATTTAACGCACTTTCTTATTTACAAGCCACACAAAGGATACACGGAGCGCACTTGACAATTTCCTGTGGTTTTAAATACACCAACAATTATTTGAAATAAAACGATAACTCCTCATACCTATGAGTTGATTATTTGCTAATTTTTTTTATATTGAAAACTGAATTTGGCTCAATTTATTTACAAGCAAAAAACTAGGTAAAATTAAGTTAACATTACATTGATTTATCTCTTTAACTCAGGTTTGCTGGCAGCCGCCTTATTTATAAAACCGCACAAGTATTTTCAACACAACCGTTCACAACGCGTTGCTAGCTCGAATAAATTGTTCGTTCGTCGCCGGCTCAAAGGAAAGCCATTGGAGTGCAGCAGTGCTGCCATGCACGAAACTTTCTAGTGTTTGTCTACACTGGTCACCAACATGTATGATGTTCGCTGCTGGCAAAGGTTGCCAATCAGCGTTGCCGTTTTGATCCACGTGGAACAAAAGTGATACGTTTTTCGATTAATTTTTATAGGGACACTTCTTTTTAAATTTTGATACTTTTCCAATCGTGTAAAAAAATCTCACAGAACTCGAAAACCTTGAAAGAGATGTTTCCAATTTCTTCGCACATAGGGCTAAAAAGGTGGATGAATTTGCCGAGTTTCAAAATTACGTTGGTGTTAAAAATCATAAAGAGTGTCAAACGTTCGCTGGTTATCGTTGAAGCGATTGCCTATGTAAGACATACATATAACCATGATAAAAACATTACAAGGTAAATTCATTTTCCCAATTCGGTGGCCATGATTTTTTTTCTGACGTTTGCCAACATTATAAAATCATATAAAATTGAAAATAAAAAAAATAAATTGTTCACAATTGTTGTTGTTTGAGATTGAAATGAGAATGTGTGTTTAAGTTTGAGTTTTGAATTTTAAAATTATATTGTTGACAAACAGTATAACAACGGCGACGACTGCCGCTTAATGGTTTTACCTTGTTATGTTTTTATCATGCATATAACGGTGTCTTTTGTTTTTGTAAAGAAAGTACTTTAAAGTTTTATAACTGTTTATTTTTATTTTTTTTTTGTAGATAACCAAAATACTTGCTTCTGACAAAATTTTTAATAAATTTTTTTTTCTCTTAAAAATTTAATTTTTAAAACGTTAGGCGTATTTGAGCGTGTTAAGAATATCAAAAACGAGTAAAATAAAGAGTTTTGAGTTTAACTCATCAATTTGATGCTGCGATTTCTAAGAAAAGAAACCATATGATTTTGATTTTTGATTATGATTTTCAAACTGTGAAATTTATTCTCATAAATACGGTCACTCAAGTAGCCTCATAAAAAGTCCAAATCGACGAGTGGCCTCGGTGGACAAATGAAATCGCCTCAATGCGTGTCCACGTCACACACTGCGCGCTAATAAGCTAAAACCGTATATATAATTAAAGTGATTTACACAAAAATTTACTTTGCATTCTATCAACCAGTTGACTGGGCACTTCCACATAGCTGTGTAGACCATAAATTGGTAATGACTGTTTTTCGTTCCACTCATTATTTTCAAAATTATATTCTTCCACCGTATATACATCATGGCCGCCGAGCGCCCATATCCGTTTGCCGATAGTGATGGCGCAGATGCCGAAGCGGGCTACTCTTAACGGTGCGACCTGCGAGCAGGTGAGGATTTGAAAAATTAAAAACAAGAATAAGAATGTCATTTATGTACATATGTACCGTACCTCGAGCCATATATTCTGTTTTGGGTCGTAGCGCTCCACTGTATTTAACATGCCCTCATTGTAGCCACCAATAAGAAATATGAATTCATTTAATATGGTAATCTGCAATTTAGCATAAACACATAAGTCCATTTTTATAAACCTTTTTTTTTTTTTTTTAATTTGTTACTTACGCCAGGCCAACCGCGCGCCCCATTCATATTGCTGCATGTCGTCCAACTGCGGGTTTTTGGATCATAACATTCAACTGAATTCAAAGGCATACAGTCAATGCCCAATCCACCGAATATGTAGATTTTTTCTTCGTATACGATAACGCTGGCACCATATCTGTGAGCTGACATTGCCGGCAGTACTTGCCAATGATTAGTGCATATATCAAACCTAAAACAATAATAATGCTTACATTAATTGTGCATCATGTGTTCAAAAATTTCGTTTTTTGAGTTGTGACCAGGGTTGCCACTTTGGTAAATTGTTACCAAAATT
>NW_016173738.1:0-11625 GCF_001687245.7 Rhagoletis zephyria
CCAGTTGGTGTCGGAAGAGGTCGAGGAAATTGCGCCTAAATTCATGCTGGGCGAACACCATCGACCAATTATTCAAACTTGTTTTTGGTCGCAAATCTTCAGTTTTGTATAAAGAACAAGATTTCAGCGCGAAATTGTATTTAAATGAAAACTTAAAAAAGATACACTGCGTATGTAACGTATACGCCCCGTAACTTAAAAGGCATATTTTGTAAACGTAATTAAATATCGGAGTGGGAGATTTTTACATAGTATTCCTTATGCACATATGTATGTATGTATATATATATTATTTTCTTCACTTATATAAACAATTTTAGAATGCATTTTGAGTATGCCAATAAAAATTGTAGAAATGGAATTTCAGTTTCTCAAATCATAGTCATGAATGTAATTTTTTTCATTTGGTGACACGCTTGTTTTATTAACCTAGATTCGTTCGTTTTGGTAAGAAGAATTAAAATTATTAAAATGAAAAAAAAAAAAACATAAACTTTCAAAAATTACAAAACAGCTGCGACAGATATTTTGCATGCTGTCATTTTTTTTAATGTTTATGAGCGATGCGTCATAATATTTGAAAGCATTAAGAAAAACCATGTTAGTGAAAATTTGAGAGAAATCAGTGATCGTTTAGAGATCGCGCACCTGAAATACATCTTC
The DNA here is from genome assembly GCF_001687245.7 of Rhagoletis zephyria. Classification (NCBI taxonomy): domain Eukaryota; kingdom Metazoa; phylum Arthropoda; class Insecta; order Diptera; family Tephritidae; genus Rhagoletis; species Rhagoletis zephyria. The sequence goes on from NW_016173738.1 coordinate 664, forward strand.
GTCAATAATATCGCCTATTTTCCATAAATATTGAGCTATATGGCTGGCACTTCGCACATACCATTTGTAAAAACCATAAATCGACTAATAAAAAATTGTATCTCAAAAATTTTTCACGTTAAAAAAAATTATCGCTCCTATATAGCACGATGTTTTTAGATCGCTTTTCGGACGAACGAAATTTTAAATCGTTTTCCATTCGTTTCCGTATACGAAAACGGCATTGTTTTTTAGCGTTATTTAATGAGTAAACGTACGAAAATGGTAGTAGTTTCCTATTCCTTTCCGGATACGCAAAATTTTGCGAGACAACACTGTCGGCCAAGCTTACGTTTCTCTGTTTATGGGCGTGTGTATGTGAGTTTGTTGGTTTCTTGGTGTTATTGTTTTTGTTCATTTCATTGTTTTTTGATTGTTTTCATTACACTTGTTTAGCTATTTGTGCAACGGGCTGTCACAAACAGCGTGGCTACTGTGCCAAACCGGGAGAATGTCGGTGAGTTTGCTGTGTCGAAAATGGCTTCAAAAACAAAACAAATTGAATTGCTGTTATATCACCGCTCTTACTGCCAGAATTTATACATACGCTGCTTGTTGTTTCTTTTATTTTTGTTTTGCAGCTGCAGAGTCGGTTGGACAGGCGCGAATTGTGACCAATGCTTCCCCTATCCAGGTTGTGTGAATGGCGATTGTGAACGGCCGTGGGAATGTAATTGTAAACCAGGCTGGGGTGGAATGCTGTGCGATGAACGTGAGTAGACGTAGAAGTGTTAAAGGAGCAACTACAATTTACTCTACACACTGGCGAAAACATGAAAATATCTACTTTTTATTTGCATATATTTTTCATACTTTTAAACGCCTTCACAGAGCTGACGTACTGCGATGAACATCCGGATACGTGCGCGAATGGCGGACATTGCATATCATTCACCAAGAATGATGGCAGTTATCGCTGCGAATGCAAACAAGGATATTTGGGTAAAAATTGCGAGATTTTGGATGAGTTCATGTTGACCTCAACGGCAGCGCCGCGCATCACACCGCCACCAATGCCCAGTTGGGACGATGAAACGCAAAATAATGACAATGACGATGGCGATGACGATGACAATGACGATGAGGATGATGGCGATGTTGACGATTTTGATGCCAGCAGTGATTATCAGCTGGGGAATTTAGTGGAGCAGGAAAATAATGAGACAATAACTGCAACGAAAATAAAAAATGCAACAGCAACTCCCTCGACGAATGATAGGAATGCTGCAGCTGCCAATGCGCCATCAACAAACTCAACACCAGTTCAGACACAATTCAATAGAGAAGTGGCTTCAACTCAGGCCACCGTTAATAAGTTGGCGATTTTAAATCACACTAAATCCTCATTGGCCAACGTTTCTAATAAAAACATGTCACCAGCAACTGCGGCACAAGCTGACCCAGCACACTTGCCATTGACGGGAAATGCGTCTGACGCGAATGCAGCACCAACGACAGCAACAAAAACAATAACGGCTAGCACTCATTTACATTTAATTAATACAACCGGAGTTGCTTTAAAGTCGCATGCCACGTCGGTGCCCAGCCGAGAGGCAGACGAGAGTAGCAACACAAAAGACACATATTTACTCTATGGTCATCCGCACGCCAGCATCTCCTCCTCCTCCCCAGCCACACCAGTGGCCATTTCAAGTCCCATACCAATACCGTTGCACTTTCTCGAGCCAGCCATTCAAAATAAACTCATTCATAAAGTCAATTCAAATCTAGCAGCTCCTTCCGGTAATAATGCAGCCGATGAGGATGGCAACGGTGATGAATATGAGGAGGGCGATGACGACGAAGAGGGCGACGATGATGATGACGATGACGAGGATGACGACGAGGATGATGAAGATGACGAGGATGAGGAGGACCAATTAATACCAGACGTGCTTAATCATGTTGCATAGTTGAGTCGCAGTGCTGCTCAGGGTGTGATGCGTTGACTATGTGGTAATGGTAACGGTTGACCGGTGCTCGATTTCAATTAATTACGCATTTAAGTGGTTACTTATGAACATATACATATATGTATGTACATATGTATGCATAGACAATATAGATATATGGATGTACGTGTACATAGTTTATTGTATTTATTACTTAATTAGTAACATATGCTATCCGATGTATGTATGTAATTGCAAATATCAATCTGCTGTCCTTGCAAAGGAATGCTGTTATTATTATGAAATTTTGATCTTTGTAGTGTTTTAGCAAAATCGTTTATTTATTTATTTAATTATTTATTGATTTTAATTTATTGAATTTCTTACATTTATGTATTTATTTAAAAATAAAAATAAATACATTTTTTTATACAATCTAATCGTTTATATGTCGATAACGTAAAATACTTAATTATTAGTATTATTACTATTTAGGTATTATCCGTCTAGCTTAAGACCTGGAAAATTCACCATAGACCAGGTGCTTCTCTGGCCCGATGGAATCTGTGTCTGTAGACCCGTATAGTATATATATATATACTACATATATATATATATATATATATTTCCCAGGCGCTGCCGATATTCCACTTCTAGAAAGAGATCATCCGGTAACAGCTGATCTTCTCGTCAAGGAGAGATTAGTTTGGGCTATAGAGTTCTTTAAATTGTACAAAAACCCCGGGTCCGGTCAGAGTTTCATTTAAGTGTTACATGGTTTTTATGCCATTTGTAAGGGCGTATTTACACCCAGTCACATCCCAAAGATGTTGAAAAAATCGAGGGTAGTCGCTTCTCTCATACCATCCCCAAAAGCTTTAGGCCTATAAGTCTGTAATCTTTTCAGTTGAAGGATTTAGAGCTGCTGATTGAATCTTATATCGGGAAATCAATTGCCAATGAGTTTAGAAAATCTCAGCATGCGTAATTGAATTGTAGGGAACAACGCTGAACAGATATGCTATGGGTAGTGGCGATCAATGGTCTGCTGCAGGAAAGAAGGAGCGAATGCTGATCTTACAGTGGTGGTTAGTGGCAAATTTCTTCAAACACTGTCAAAAAAGATTGGTCAAAAGTTGGACCAAATAAAGAGGTCTGTGAATGAATCCATACAAAATAGACGTTGTGCTATTCACAAAGAAGTAAAAGATACCCTCTTTACAGCTTCCCATTATAGAAACTACTACGCTCAAACTAGGGTAGTTAACCCAGTACCAAGGCGTGGTAGCTCTCTACGGTTTTAAGAGAGTAATTTGGTAAGAGGTATTTACCCCAAGATACACTACGGTGAGTACTGGTGTGATAGCGGTCTGATGGGCAAGCCTCAGCTAGAAATCAACACAACAACAGCTGCGCTACTCTTTACAACATTACTCCTTCGCAGCAATGGATACTCTACTGTATACGCTGTAGACCTGTTAAAAGGAAAGGATTAAAAAAAAAATATTGCAAATTTTCAAGGATATTTAAGGAGAAAATTTGTAAAGGACATTTTCCATACCCATTCGTCCTTATGTACCGAAAAATTTATTCTGTTGTAAATCTACAGAATTTTTTCTTTTCTATGATACCTTTATTGTTATCATAAATTCCACCGAATTTTAAAAATATTTTTTTTTTTTTAATAATCATATTTTTTAATTTTCATAGTTATATAACATATTGCCTAGCATAAGCGCTTAACAAATTTCCATTGTAAAAGAATAATTTAAAATTTCTCACAACCATTTGTCCACCATTTATTGCATTCAAAAATCAAACATTGCCTGCCCAGCAATAAACATCCGCCAAATTAATAAAACATTTGCGTTGTAGCTACCAACAAAAAAAACAGCGAACAACAAAAGTCCTGCCAGGCCCAGCAAATTTCATTTACATAAATGAAAATTAAAATGAAAAACTGCAATCGCCAAATAAACGCAAGCCGCTACGAAAAAAGTGCAACGAAAAAATGCCAGCAATGTTGTTGTTGTTGATGCTGTGAAATATTTTTAATTTATGTACAGGAGAAAACAACAACAATAAACGCTACAGAAAAAGTAGTGAAATGTTGTAAAGGAAAACACCGAAGCAAAAAAAGGCATGGCAAGATCAGAAAATGGCGCAACAACAATAAGGAATAACAAAAAACGCAAAAGCGAAGAAAAAATTAAGAAGCGCGAAAACTTTCCGCACTGATTGCCGCAAGAAATCTGGCAAGAGCAAGTGAACAGCAGGCGAACGGAAGCAGAAGAGATGGAAAAATAAAAAACAACAAAACAAAAGAAGCAACATTTTACTTTTTATTTTCAACATCGCTTTTGGCAGGTAGCAGCAGCAGAAGCAGGAGCAGCTGTTGGTCGGTCGACAGCGAACTCTTGTTGCTGCTCCTGCTACAAGGGCGCCTGCTGCCACATTTAACCGATGCTTGTTGTTGTTGCTGCTGTTACTGTTGCTTGTCTACTTTTAATCTCTTCGCAAGTCTTGGCAATAATTGCAATTTCCTGCTCAGTCAACCACCCACACGCCGCACACACACCCACACGCCCACACGCAACGTGCCGCCAGTTGTGCATGTCGTTCGTTACCGTTGCTGTTGGTCTGTGTTCTGCTATTGTATTGCCACACTACTGTTGTGTGTGTGTGTTGCACGTTGCAGCAGCAAGTTCAGTAACTTACAAGTTGATGCAACTTTTAAAATTCGTAATTCTTCACCTGCCAAATTTTCCGGGCTTCCCTGCTTGCCTGCTCCTAGCCGCCCCCTCCTTGTTGCCACTGTAGCGCTGGTTTCCCACAGCAGCAGTGCCATCATCATCATCATCATCATCACCATGCTGATTGCCACCATTATGATCATCATCATAATCGAGAGTGCCACACCCGGCACACTACTTGTGGCATTGTTAGCCCCGTTCGCTCGCTTCGTGGCGCATCATCAAAACTAAGTGGAACGCAAAGAAGTAATTACGGCCATTGAATGAAAATGCTCCAACCTTTATTTGAGAGCACCGAGACTGTTTCATCTTCGATACAAGATGAATAGTTTGCATTTATTGCCAGCAAACGTGCACACAAACACACACAAACACACACACGCACAAAAGATTGCATTTCCTGTTGGCTGCATTGCTGTTTGGCTGTTTGCCGCATCGCTCAGCAAACTTAGCCAGCGGAAATGCCATTTCCGTTACAGTTTGTAGTGTTGCTTTTTGCTTTTGCATTGCCATGAATTGCCATAGTTGGCCTTTTTTTGAACCAGCTGCCAAGTTAATAATTTCACCTTTCACAATCGTCTATCTTTTTTTTTTTTGTTATATTCGTCTTAATCTTCTTCGTCTTTATTAGTGCCCCAGGCGAGCGGTTGGCACCAGGAGACGGCTCAAAGTAGCGGCAAGCGAATCAAATGAATATACAGTGGCACCTACCTACATAAATATAATAAGTGAGCGGCGTATTGTGCGGCGGCATTTAATCTGAGTATTTATAGCATTCTATTGCGTAAGGCCGCATTTATAGCCGCTGAGGCTGAGCTTTTGCAGCCATTTTGTTGCCGTGGCCAAATTAAAATTGGCTTGCTTGCCTTGCTTTACTATTTTTTTTCTTTTTTAGAATATTAACTGCTCACACCCACTCAGCTCTTCGCGAACCTACATACCTAGCCACACTTTTACTCAACTTAATGTAGAGCGGGCTTTCTGCTTCACACCGGTTGTCACCATCATCTTGTCTCCTCTTGCAGCTCATGCAGACAAGTCCTCAAGGCATTTGCTCTTCCTTCAATTTTGTATTTTGAAATTTTATCAAGTATTCTAATTGTTCACTGATGTATACATTTTGTTGTGCAACTTTTGTTGGCATTTTCATTTATTTATACACTTGTTGGCTATATTGGTCCATAGCATTTGAATTGGTAAAACTCATTCGGGAATGTGCAGAGGAAACTTTTTGAAATGGTATTGTGATGGCTTTTATTTGTTGGCAACTGAATTGGCTTCAATAATTGCATGATAGTAGAATGGCTTTATTAACAAACTATACTCCGTCAGGAGCGAATTAACTTTTGGTGCATCTTTTGTATGTTTGTGCTAGAAAACAGTTTGAATTAGAGGAAAGCTTCCTCTATGAAATTATTGGCGCGCTGAATAATAGAAATAAACATACGGACATGTTCAGACATACATCCATACACATTCAAGTTTTAAATAGAAGCTTCCCACATTTGCAGCCAAACGTCAGTAGATTGTTCTTAAAAAATAAAGTGCATGTAGTCCCTATGCGCAGAAGAAGTGAAACTTCTTTCTCATCTTCGCCTTCACCTTCTTCGTCCTCTTGATCCTCTACATCTACATTTTTCTGAACTCCATCACCAACTTCGTCATCTTCATCTCCATCTTCATCTTCATCTCTATTTTCACCTTCACATTCATATTTACCTTTATCTTCTTTTCTTCATCATTTTCATTTACATCTTCATCTTCAACTTCTTCATCTCCATCTCTATCATCAACTTCACTTTAATCCTCACCACTGTCGTAATTTTCACGTTCATCTTCTTTTTCTTTGACCTTCATAATGTCATTGATCTCAACCTAAATCCGTTTCTATATTTTTATATTTGCTTTTGACTATGGTTTTACCTTCGTCTTTGTCTTTATCTATGTCGTTATCCTTATAATTATCAAAATCTTTGTTTTTGTCTATATACTTGCCTATGGCTTTATCATTCAACGCCCACCATTTTGTACCTACACAAGTTGCACCAAATCGAAATTTTTACTGCCACTAGGGCTTTAGTGGTGGTGCATTTCAAACTTCGCTAGCACTACATAGTGATAGTAAAATATAATATTCACTATCACTATCTGGTTAGCGGTGAGGGAACGAAAATTTCACTGACTAATTACACTAGTTTACAAATTTAGAAAAATTTTGCAGGTAAGTTATCAAGGCCCTAATATTCCATGTCAAGTCTCTCACTGCTTCGCATAACTCGAAAAGTGGGTGTCAAGGAGTGCTTCGTCAGACATCTCGCCGCTCTTTGCACAATTTCCCGTCTCGTCCTACAGATATCCCAGGGGAAAAAATATAGATTTTCTAAGTCTTAGGGATTCATGGCTGCTTTCCATGACTGTTTCCGATTCCATTCTTATATGACTAATTGCCGGTCGGATTTTAACCGATTTATCCTGGCTTTGTTGAAAATACGTATGTATGTATAAATGAAGCCTTGCGCGTGTAAGAGTCCACAGGAGAAGAGTTCTCAGCCGCATTTGTACAAGCCACAGAAGCATTCAGGCGTCCATGGAGAAACTCTGGGAGATTTTCTCGCAGCATTCTGCAGTAAAAATCTCAGTTCGGTCTTCTCTGATTCCAGAAAAGACTGTTTTTGAATGTTTAGAATCCTCCAACCAGAGATATGGGGGCCCAGCCCATAAGAAGAAAGGTTGGGATCCAGGACATTCTCCTCATTAGCAGTTGCAAAATTCGGGTCATTTGCTAAACCTTCATTAAGTAGAAAGTTAAAGACTGTCTCACCTCTAGAATTGATTATTAAGCTCCCCCAATTGCGTATCTGGCCCAATAACAGTGTCCGCCTTCCTGCGTCTAGCTTTTGCAACGGATTTTGGCGGCATCACCGAAGCTGATTCCACCTAATCTCATGTAAGCGGATATCAGGCAGTTCTTTCTGATCCACCGCCAGCCTAACAGTAACAGTATCTTCATTGCTGAGATTATGCCAAATAAAAGTTTATTTCTCATAAACATGCATCATAAGGGTTCTTGGCTTAGGATTACGTAAACTCCATCTTATTTGAGGTAGTACAAAAAATTGGTGGACGCCGTCTTAGAGTGCTGAAGATTGATCTTCGATCTTCTTTAACGCCCCTCTTTAGGTGCGCGCAATATCCGAAGCGAGAAGCCTCTCCTCTTCAGCCCTCTCGAGCAGGTGTGCGGTGCTGATGACGGATAGCGCCTCCTAAGGGGCACTTCCCGTTACAGAACAGCATCATCCCTTTAATTGGTTTTGTGGACTTTTCAAGCAACTTTTTCACAGCCCTCAGAATTCGCCACTGCCTGGCCTATGAGACGAAAAAACGACCGTAGAAACGACCGAAGATGCGAAATGACTAGCCACAGTGCATCCAAATTTTCATGCCGAACATACTTAACTACCACTTCCCCCAAGTTAATGAATTTCAAAATAGATATAAGTCCAACATATCAAACATGTGTTCTTTGGTATAAAATGACATTTATTTACTATCTCTTAAAATACTTTTACATTGTAGGTAATGCAGTTAACAGAAAAATTCACTGTTATTGCAAAGCATTTCAGCATTTATGTACGTATTTTACAGAGAGTAATATGGTGAAAAGCTTGTCGTGAATGTGAATATATGTATGTATACATATCTACATATAAGTTCATACACCGGCCCGTCGAGAGTGAACAGCTGTTGATTGTATATAATTCATGGGACGTACCTTGTCGAAAACTATATTCCACGCTTATGGATCGTAAAAGAGAAATAAAATACTTTATTTTTTCCATAAAGACTTATAATGTATGCTTTTTGCATATTTCTATATGCGAATAATATCAAATCAGATGTAGAATCCAGAAATAAAGGGGGAATACATATGTCATGAAATAAGATGTATCGTATGGGGACATGTAACCTGTTAAGGTTAATGACTCTCCACACAAAAAAAAAATCAGGTACTGTTTTTACCAAAGATTTCGATATACCACAAAATTGCACGCGTCGTGTTCTCGCCAGTCGATAAATTAGTTTTAATTGATGAAAATGATAAAAAATGGAATGATGTGGTTAAGTACATAAGAAACCATCAAGGTCGAACCGAATCTTACGCCGAAAATGTGTATACAGAACTAGCTGATATGCGACTAACCCCGGAAGAAAACTTTCAAAGTATCTCCAAATTAGCTGTAGAGGAAGCAAATAAGGTTAGTTTTATCTTAGAAGTACCACTACAGATGGGACGTCAAGTATATCGTGCAAATTACGACAGAAGCGCAGAAACCCTCTTTCGCTGCTCAATTTTTATTCCCATACTTGATCATTATTTGGATCAAATAAATATAATGGCGAATTTCCACTAGGCACTAAAATGACAAAAAATGTATGCCATTTAAAAAAATGCCATGTGGAAATGAATTTAATTACTATTCTTTTAATGACACGATTATTTTTTAATGCCCGACTACAACTAAATATTCAATACAAAAAAATATTCAAAACATCTTGCCAAAGAAAATTCTTAATTGGACCCTAGTAGTTTATGCCAAATAGCACACGATTTTGAAACGTACTGGCCAGATGGCTATCAAACATCGACAGACGATTTCATACGAAAACATACGGAAAGAGGTGCTGCCGGGGACTTTTATTGGCGCCTTGAATCAGGGTGATAGAAGTCTTTATCCGACCATCTTTGCTTATTTGAAAATATGTGCAACGCTGCCAGTATGTGTTACAATGAGCGAGCGGTCATTTTCAACCCTTCGAAGGTTGAAGACCTAGCATTAGGCAGGGAGATTGGTTGGGTTGGCGCTCCTAAATGTACATCGGGATCTGGATGTTAATCCTCAGCAAGTGCTAGATGGGCTAGCAAAAAAATCAGTTTTCTATTTAAAAGTAATGTGTAAATCAAATATACTTTATATAATAAGCATAATTATTTTCCGAAACACCCCTCGAAATTTTTTTCTGGATCCGCCCCTGGCCTCAACCTAACTAAAATGAGGGTTTACATATTAAGCCAAGATTTTGAGGTTCAATTCAAAATTCTGAGTGTGTTGTTTTTGTCTTGTGTAAATGTACTTAATATAATAAAAATAATAATTTTTCTTAACACCACCCGATTTTTTTTTCTAGATCCGGCCCTGGCCTAGTGCAAACTCCAACCTACCGAAAATGAGAGTTTACACAATAAGCTAAGATTTTTAGTATCAATTCAAAATTGTGAGTGTGTTGTTTTCGTCTACTCAACTAGACTCACGACTTGTCTAAACTAAAAAAAAAGTTTGTTAAAATCTTTCGCCTTCGTCACGTTGATTTTGAATAATTTTTTTTGTTGAGGCTATTACGTAGTTTTGTCATGGAAGAAAAGCCGTGAAAAAATTGCAAAAAACCAACTTAAAACTTTAAACATTCTTATTAAAAATTTGCAATTTAGATGAAACTTTGAAGAATTTTCATAAATTTTGCCCTAACTTTAAACTGGGATTTATTCCAGGGACCGTAAATAACAGTTACTTTTTTTCAACAGCTAAACTTGACCAGATATTTTTAAGTCGAAAATAAAAGTCCTTTTCTAATAATAAACAAACCGCTTATCCAAATTAAACAAGTTTGGTATTAACTGAAAGATGGCTTTAAAACTGAAATATTTAAACGAGGAACGCCAGAAGCTATTGACAAATATTTAAATAAAAAATGTATTTTTACATAGTTACCATAGAACAAACCTTGGGTCAGGTATAGGCATTTCTTTTGTATTAAATTATAAAACAAAGATATGTATAAATAGAAGTGGTAGCCTTCGATCGTTATTTCTGTTTAAAAGCTATTTAAGTCCTCTTTTATTTGGTAACAAATTTGTTTAATTTGGATAAGCGGTTTGTTTATTATTAGGAAAGGGCTTTTATTTTCGACCTAAAAATATCTGGCCAAGTTTAACTGTTGGGGAAAAATAACTGCTATTTACGATCCCTGATTTATTCAGTATTTCTAAGACGATGATATATTTGTATCCTTTAGCATTAAAAAAATTAACCATTTGAACCGAACGGAACCGCGGTTCAGGATTACTGTTGACCTGTTCAAGAACCGGTACAAGCTTATTCTTAGTGGACAGAAAAACTGAACTGCAGCCCTACGTATATAACGGGTGATTTTTTTGAGGTTAGGATTTTCATGCATTACTTTGACACCATGTCTGAAATCCCACGTGATCTGTCAAATAC
>NW_016173739.1:0-4826 GCF_001687245.7 Rhagoletis zephyria
TATTTACAATAATTTTTAGACGAAAAATAAGAATATTATAAATTTGTGGCAAATGGGCGTAGACTCGTCCACTTATGGTTAAATATGGTAACCGCTACACCAATTTCTCCCAAACTTAGCACAGTTGTTGTTGGCCTTGGTACAAAATACCAAACGGCTGGAAATTTTTAAAATCGGACAATAACCACGCCCACATCCCATATAACGGTGATTTAGAGAAATACCAGATCTTCGATAAATCAGTAAACATTAAAGCTAAATGTATTCAGAATTGATGCTTGCAACAATTTTTCACCAATAAATACGTTTATTATACAATTTTGGAAAATGGGCGTGGCACCGCCCACTTATGCTCAGATATATGTACCTTGGTATCCGTTCTACCAATTTGTACCAAACTCGATGTGGTTATTGTACTCGCCACAGCGTTGGAAATTATTGAAATCGGACTAAAATTACGGCCAGCTTTCATATAACGGTAAATTTCAGAAATGCTCGAAACTTCTATATTTAAAAATTTAAGAACGTTTAAAATTTACCTAACATTGACACTTAAAACAATCCCTTGAAAAGAAGAAACATTATTTGGAATTTTGGAAAATGCGCGTGATACCGCCCACTCTATAAGTTTATCTCATTATGTCTAACTGAACGTTCTATCAAAGATGTTTAAAAGGTATAAAACCACTCCAGCTTACCATGTAGCGGTAGTTTTCTGAAAGGTGAAAAACATATACATATTTAATACGTGCGCCGGTTAGTTAATGTTCGGCTCCGCCCGAACTTAGGCTTTCTTACTTGTTTTTGCTGTGTTTGTCTCTGCTCAAGGTAGATTGAAAAAATTGTCCAAATAGAAAATCCGGAAAAATACATTTTACATAAATTTTGTATACAAATTTATTTATTCTTTAATTTTGATCGTAATATAACAACGAAAATGGTTGCCCTGGTTCCAAATTGTATGTACCTAATACCATGTCCCCACCAAAAAGTTAACCATCTCAAATCGAACTTAACCCCCTCACTAACTATTGCTGTCTACACTGCGGATTGAGGTTTATAAAACAGTACAAATCAAGGCACATTAAACAGGTAGTATCAGTAGAGCAAAAACAACATTTGCGTGTATTTTGTTGTTGCTTCTGGTATCGAAAGTGTCAAAAACTGTTCTGAATTTTTTCTTCTAAATCAAAGCGTGCCATGTGAAATACAAAAAATTATAAAAAATAAAAAATTGAAATTGGAAAAAATAAAAATTGATGCAACTTTCTTTCCTAGTAAATTTGTTTGCTTCTCGAAGCATTGATCCATCCTTTACAAGGGCCAGTAATCAGCGGTTGTGCTGCTGAGTTGGGCGAACGTTCCAAAAGCTGCTATTCAATCGCTTGTTTTGTATGGAAAAAGGTTTCACATGCAAATGGATTTTAACAATTCAGAATTTTTGTGAGAAAAAATTAAAAATATTTGACATTTTCGAGACCAAATAATTTGAAAATAAATCAAATCAGCTGCTCTACTGATACTACCTGTTCAATGTACCTTGGTACAAATGTAAAGAACAGTGTTCGGACCCCCCAAAAACGATTCAGGACTAAATTGCTGCAAAAATCGGAGAAAAAACAAATTTTCCGTACTAGATTGAATTTTGGTTACTGACATTAATTGTTTGACTAAAATATTTTCTATTCATGCAAAATAAATACCTACGCGAGGCAATGTAAGGATATGTTACATATTTAGGTAATTTTTAGCATTTTCTATATAGTAGAACGTATCTAACAATTAATTTTTAAAAAAGCAAACCTTTTCTACTTTATATAAATTTCATTCTACATGTATTTTTTAACAACTTAAGTTAAGTTCTGCATCCGCCAATTTGTACAACAACAACGAAGTTGCAAAACAAAAACAACGAAGTTACTTTATTGACACATTGCTATGAAAAAGTTACTTTTTAACAGTGAGATTTGGCTAACTTTCATTTTTTTTTACTGAAACCGGTGGTGAACACTCAAAAAACAGCCCCAAGAGGGGCATAACATGAATGAAAAAAACGGAATTGATTTGAAGTCAAGCGGAGTATAGGACTTGATTTCAAATATTTAAAAAAACCGGAGTAAATCTAATCTGATTTTAGCTGAGTCCAAACAATAGTAGGGAACGAATTCTTTACATTTTAACGCTAATGACCCACAGATGGCGGGAAAACACAGGGTTGTATCAGACTTTCGACGTGGTTTCGAGTTNATATGGCGAAACTACGCTAAATCAAGTGGGTTATCGGGATAACCAACTCAATAGCCATAACTACGTGGTTAGCTCCGGTGGGGTCATGATATTAGAGTGTGTTGTAAATTATTGCCGTTTCTATTTACAGTTGCCATGGTTGAGAAATGTAGAATGGAGTTTTGATTAAAAATACAAAATCTGAAATATTGGCTCACGCAACCGCAGTTTGCAAAGATTGGCGATTAGCAGTGCAAATCAACAGCCTCAGCCGCGTGCCCAAGTTAATGAGTGCCCTTGAGTGAATGCGTCGCAAATTCATGCAGGATGACCTCAGGAGGAACCAGCTCCTTAACAATTGAAACAAAAGCGGAAACGCGATATGCATCGTAAAGTGAGAATAAGTACCGTGAATATCCAATTATTTCGAGGGGCCGCACCATTGAGTATTTAAATCGAATCTCTGTGTGTTACGATTGGTGCAGCTGATATTATTTTCTAATTTTACAAAGGTGAAACTTTGATTCGGAGACAACAGGATTGAGTTCTGCAGCGGTAAAAGTTCAACGACCAGAATTCCTGAGCCCATTTCTTTATGGCGAATTAGCAGAATAAGGACGATTCTTAATGAATGTGCACAATGCGCAATGATTAGACAGTCAAAGGATGTCATCTCAAATAAGCCTATTTATACTGGATTTATGTGGACCAACTTACCCATTTTGAACTTGCCACCAACTATGCTATATAGATGCACCATCGAACCAGATCATTTTTCCAGACAGTGAATGAACTAAACGTTATTCAAATTTATTTCGTGGGCAACTCTGATATCGAAATTGATCAGCGTTGTGCGTTTAACTGTGCAATGAAACGCCAGATCATTGGAAAATTGTACGAACTTCGTCACGGACACAAGGCTATGGTATGTTACTATTACTTTAAATACTATTTTAGTTGATTTTCAGAGTAAGGATACCAACTTATCTTTAGGCCGATTGTTGGCGTTTTTTTTTGCTTTTTTTCTAGGACTAATAAAATTTGTACGTAAAAAAATTCGACAAAAACATGGAAAAGTAAGACGAGCTATACAAATTGTATGACTTACTCAGCTAGGCCGGGTGTATGTTTGCATACATATAAAGTTTCGGGTGTTACAACAAAGGTTTAGCCACTATGTTTTTTAACCGACTTCTATTCGGCGTGCTAACTATTAATTTGTAAATTACGGCTTGATTAAAATTATATGTACATAGATGTTAATTTAAGGAAATTATGCAAATTTTCAATTTCAAACTTGAAAAGCTTTTAAAATGTGTGAGCCAATTTAATTCCCATACGCGAATGCATTTAGCAAATACTAATAATGAAAATTTGAATGTAAATTATTTTCTCATGTTTCATAAAGTACAAATGCATAATCGCTTCGGCCTATGCTGGAGTCTGGAACGAATTGATATAAAGCAGAGGTGTAATCGATGCACATAAATATGCATATGCATTCCTACAATTTCTTTATTTATATTTGCTTCATATATGTAAATTGGAAATTTTCTATTGATTTTAGCGTAATTAAAAGAAAATTTGCAATGCCTTCAATAAAGTAGTACGCCCACCCGAGGGTCGGTGGTACAATCGCTGCTTTTCTATGTACGAGTATAAGCAAGCAAATTTTCTCTAAAATATTCTATTAAACTTTGTTGTAAATACTTTTGTATATAAAAATCTAAATGTCCGTACATACATACATATGTATATAACCCTGTCGGAAATTTCATAGTCGAAACCTCAAATAGCTAAACTTTTGGTCCAATTATTACGGCTAATAAACTACTAAACTATTGGAGCAAAAAATTGCTTACGCATTTAACAAAAATTAACAAAAAAAAAATAAAGTAATTAGAAGTTAAATAGACATGATTCTCTGTTTTCATTTGTATATCTACAATATCGCTAGCTTAGAGAGGAGAAATAATTTGTGATAACCCTTTTTATTTTTTAACTAAAACTCTATACTCCTGCCCTCAGGGAGAACTCATCAACAAACCGACATATGCGGGCAGTGGAACCATCATTACGTACCGCCACCAAAGAAGTAGTTGCATTTCAGCTAACCCGAAAGAACAACTGGTACGTCGAGGAGTATCAAGAAGCTGCAGAGAAGAGGGAGATGCCGCCTACATGGTCATGCGTCGATCGGGCGCAACAAGAGTTATGTGGGACTGAAGAGGGAAGCGAGACGTATATATGTGCCGCAATAAGAAGACAGAGAACAAAATACCGTAGTGCGAAGAGTCCCGAAACTTTTACCTGGTTTCATGACCAGGGCGAACTCCTGTAAGAACAACCTAATGAATGGTAGCAGTACTGAATCTATATATATAAAATTCAAATTATGTATGTACCTATAGACACACTTGGCTCCTAAACGAATAAGCCGATCGTAACCAAATTTTACACGCGCACTGGATATCTTCCAGGGATGGTCACAGGGTAAAAAATATTTTGATATATAAAGGGGGCGTGGCCCCAAAACGTCGACCCGGGTAACCTTAGGATGTATTTGTTTAATATGGGTATCAAATTAAAGCTGTTCATGA
>NW_016173739.1:6378-11625 GCF_001687245.7 Rhagoletis zephyria
ATAAATTAAATTTCCAAGAGAAAGTCGGTTCTTTACATATTTTCTAATTACCTTCGAAAATATATTAACTCAAAAAAAAAATAAACAATGCTTCATAGATCGATTTTTTTAAATCTAACTTCATAAAGTTCTTTAAAAATATTTTGTAAATGAGGCCATAAGAGCTTAGGGGGAGAGTTACAACACAAAAATACATTTAAGGCGCAGCGAAGCACGCCGGGTAATTGCTAGTGATATGAAAAAAACGAACCCGAGCCATACTCGATGATAAGAGTCGATGTTCCACCATCTGACTATGACGAAGGAAGAATAGCAATTACACTGCCGAATCCTATAACTGAACTATTCGTACTTCGGTGAAGAGCTGATAAGGTGCATGCACGATGCAGCGAAACAAAGGTGGCGCCTTCCGCGGACCGCTAATCCTCTCTTTCTCGATTTGACAGCATCCACCCTTTCGCTGACGTCACATTATTATTTTCGAGTACTAGTGATGAATACTAAATATTCATGTTGTACATATTTGCCGAAAAGTTGTACCTAAAAGTAGATACACGTACCTAAACTGTAAACATGTAATTTTATGTGCATATATTTTTGACATTTTGTGGACTACATCTATACCATAACAACTTTTGGACTTACATGAAACAATATTTTCCTACGTTCCAAATGTACCTTAAATAATGTGATTGTACCGAATGTACGTTCAAATTTAAGAAGCTAAAGAGTAGGTACAATTCATCCTAGTTTTACATCACTATTTCGCACCTCTTGTTCGCTTCTTCCTCTTCTTCTTCAAAATTATTCTTTACACTCTCATTCTCATAATAATGTGACATCACACCCAGTTGCTGTCAGCTCAATTGGCGCAATCTTGTATTCTATCATTCTTGAGGTGCATGCATCAGACGAACGCATGCCCCACGACTGGAATTTAAGTCTGCTCTGTCCAATCTACAAGAAAGGCGACCCCGCCATTCGCGCCAGCTAACGCGGGTGAGCCTTCTAAGCATAGGTTACAAGGTCTTATCGAGTGTATTGTGGGTAAGACTGAAGCCCAACGCCAACGAATTCATCTGGCCTCATCAGTTTGACTTTAGACCAGGTATTCAGAATACGCCAAATCTTGGATAAGACCCGCGAGAAAAGACTCAACACTGACCATATCTTTGTAAACTTCAAAGCCACTTTCGACAGCATTAAGAGGAGTCTCCCTTTCGTATGATTTCTTAGATCTGATGTTGGAAAAGATCACAAGACCCACAGAATTGAACCGCTCAGGCACAATACTTCACAAAACGAAATACTGAAGCAAAGCGAATGGGTATGGGGGTAAACGAGGGCAAACAGGAGTATCTCCTGTCATCATAGAATCAGTCAGCTCATTCGCGCCTTGGCACCCACACCACTGTTTATAATGGCAACCAGCATTAACACCGATAAGTCCTTTGTCGTGCTGGTGTATGGCCCAGAAGCTTGGACAGACGATGGAACGATGAGCTGTACGAGCTTTAAAACGACATGGACATAGTGCAGCGAGTTAAAACACAGCGGCTCCGCATTTTTGGTTAACTGAGTTCTCTACAGGGATGTATGTGAACAATTTCACACACCAATCAATAACTGTGAAAATTGTGTGACATTCAATGAAATTACATACAACGGTATAATCCCACATGGGTAAAATATATCATGTAGGAAGAGCGTTAGTGGTGTTTACTCGTAACCTGTAATTGTGTTACATATATATGTTTTACACTATACTGGTGATAATGAAATTCAAACACTGAATTAGCGCAACCTTTAAATAAACAATTAAATTAAATTAGTTTACATTAATAGCACCGGTTCTAATTACGGTGCAAACTGGTTGCTTTTGCATAGTGATTGGAGGAAATTAGTAAGGAAATCCGGTTTTTTGTTTATTGAGGTAGTTTCAACTTTCAGTTTCTAATAAAATTTTACTTCAATGGATTACTTTTAATTGAGTACGTTTACGCAAGTTTTGGTTGACGGCAGTATAATATTATTTGTGTAAGACTCTGGTACTTTGATTGTTAAGTAAGATGCTACAATAAGTCATAGAGATAGGGGCCTCTCGCAGAGTATACTACTAGTAGAACGGACTGCTCTGTAGCAATGCTCACTTTTGCTGAATGGTATAAATAGGATACCAATACCTAGCGGAAAAGTATGAATCGAAGGTGTCCGGGGATCTAAATATGACTCAAGATTATACACGGATGGATCCCAAATGGCAGCGTCTTTCACGCCGACTTGGGTGCCACACAAGAATTGCGATTTTGTAGAATGCTGGGCCTATTTGGTTGCTGGGGATCTGGGAACACTGAAAAACACGGAAGTTTAGATTATAACAGTTGCTAAGGTTCCTAGAATCCCCGAACTGGCTTAAAAAGAAGGACTATGGAACAATGTGGCATCATAATTGGACTTCGAAAGTTCGACTTTCCACTAAACTTAACACTACTCACTTCACCCCTACCCACCTTTAATGAATGAAAATTTAATTATTTCATAATGGATTTTCGGCAAAGTGATTGTGAAGAACATAAGCAATTGTACGAATAATGCAATCTGCGCTTGAAATATTCTTAGTACATACTTAATAAAAATGTTTCCACCAACAAAGGCAAGTTTCAAGTATGTATGTATGTCAATATACACATCGTTAGGCACTCCGACATTTTACGTACCCCATTGCGCTTTGGAGAGCACTCTAATGCTTCTGTGTAGTATGTTGAAGTTTTTTAGCGAGCTATCATTAACAAAATCATACTCTTACACACATTAACACGCAACTAATTAGCATAAAATTCTAATTGTGTACGAGTAAGCTACTTCACTGATAACTTGAATGTAAATTATCTGCAAATATGAAATTTAAGCAAAAATCTGAAATACGTTGCAAATGATATATGTATGCAAGTGTGAAAATGTGTGCTAATGTGAATAAGATGTAGTACGTATAAGGACCCTAAAATTTCATACTTGCTTACAATTGCCTTTACATAATTTGGGATAATAACTAAGAAAGTCTTTTTGAAGATCTATTAGCAGAGCTAGTAACACCAGGCGGAAATGTACGCAATTGTATATACTAGTAGATACGTATTTATATGTATACACGCTTGCAATTCAGCTAAGAAAATACTCGAATAAATCTAACTATAAAAATGTATTTTTCAGAACAGGCCAACTAAGGGCGAGCGGGGAAACGCTGGATATTTTCAAACCCTTTCCGAGCGGTTTATTGGAGTAAAGCTTTTGATGGAAACGAACTTTAAAATATTTTTAAGTTAAACGTTTTTATTTTTGTTATTTTATGTTTAAACGTGGATTGCAACCATTTTAACTTCATTATAAACTAGTTCTATTGCAAACTTATGCCGAGTTTTGCTGCTGCACATACATTTAACAACCTATTTTTACAAATATAAATAAGGACACAAAAACCCTGAAACAAGCCCTACACATTACGAAAAATGAACTTTTAGTGAACAATCACTTGTCTGGCTCTGCTACTTCAATTACATATTTGTTTTCAAATGCTGGTAGTTACTGGCAGCGCCTACCAATACCAACGACGACGCATTTTGATCTCGTACGATGTAATTCTGCCTCAAATATTGCATAGATACGCATTTGCTGGAATACAAACGATGTACTAAATGCGCATACTACTGTTAAGGCAACTAGAGGAATTTTACTTTCCCGAACCGTCGCTTTTTTCGGGCTTCGAACCGAACCACGAACCGAACCGTTTTTATTTTGAAATGCCAAAACCTAACCGAAAACCACTTCAAACAATGGTTCGGTTGGGTTAAAAAAAAATGCATTAAATAATATTATTTTTTTGAGTTAAGGCCAAAATTAAGCTCGCTCCAGCCTACCGAAAATGAGCTTTTCAACATTAAGCAAAGATTTTGTGGGTCAATTAAATATTCTGAGTATGTGGTTTTAATCTACATATTCGACTAGGCTAACCATTTATTCAAACCTTAAAGAGTTTTTAAAAAAATTTTAATTTCACATTAATCGCGTTGATTTTAAATAATTTTCTTGTTTTCTTCCATAAAAAATAAATTATCTAACATACATACTTTGTATGGAAGAAAATCCATAAGAAATTGCTAAAACAAAACTTAAAATTTAAAACTTTTTTCCTAGAAATTCTTCTTAAAAAGTTTGCAATTTAGATGAAACTGTGCAGAATACTCATAGTTTTTTTACAAAGTTTGAAATTTGGGTTTATATAGTTAAAAAAAAAAATAAGCATTAAATAAAGAAACGAAAAATAGCCAATACTTGATAAAATGCCGCGTCCCTATTTTTTGCACCACTCTACATATGGATATTTAAATTTTATCTCAATAACAAAACCTTTAATTTTTATATTATGGATTTGTCATATTTTTGTAACATTTACATACTTTAGCATTTCATGGAAATCTGATAGTAGGCGTGGCAGTTCGCTAACTTTTACCAGTTTTAATACTTTGTCTTTCCTTAGTGTAATTTTTTCAAATAGCAAATTTCAGCAAAATCGCGTTACGTTTACTACCTTTTCCTGCAACTTTTATAGGGATCAGCCAGTGTGAAGCGTTCAGTCTATGCAAGATTAACGACATGGAAGCAATCGGACGCAGCCGAAATTTGTTTTACTATAAGTTTAAAGATTACAAAGTATTTCTGTATCAAGGTACTTATACTATCAAAACACTAAAAATGCACAATATCACAGAAATATCCTTAACCATGTAAGGACTAGGAAAAATTAAGAGAACCTGTTTTGTGGGAACTCTTACGTGCGTCGTTTGCTTTAACAAGAGAGATGTCAAAATCGGCAAAACTAAAGTAGCGGTTTGCGGAATGCGTCATCTTCTGTTCGCAACATCGTGCACAATAGCTGCAGTTCGTCTTCTCAGAGAGTCTTCAACTTGCAATATTATGCCAGGTACCCATTATGAGTTCTTAAACGCTCTCTGCTATGATTAAGCAGTAGCTCAGAGATTGCACGAGAAGAATTTATGAGTGTTTCGTTACTGCCTTTTTGATTTTTTCGTACGAAACAGTAATGCCGAGGGTCGATCAGGCACCGTTAGGAACCCCACTTCATTAGAGTGGCAACCCTATTGTTGCCACCGAAACCCCCATGGCCCGGAACCCACCACAATATTACTCCGCTGAGAGTGTAAAATAAGCTTAAACGATGAACTATCAGCA
>NW_016173740.1:0-10188 GCF_001687245.7 Rhagoletis zephyria
GCCATCCTGAACCTCGACCAAATCATCATTACCGACGAGCCCATTTCCATCTCTGTCAATCGCGACAACTTTCCTCTTCCAAAGTGGAATGATTGGGGGGTGGTTCCAACTAGGATGAAGCAACGGCGCATACCTACTGCTCCGACAAAACGGAAATTTTTCCGGTCGCCTAGTCTTTCGTTTTGGTGGTTTGCACTGGCCGAAAAGATCTTCTGATTGAACCATTGCTGATTTCTTTTTATAGGGTTTATTTAAGTCATAAGTCAATGTCAACAAGTTTCAGACTCTTGAGGCCTTCAAAGACAATATCCTTGAAAAATGTGAAAACCTATTGCCCGAAGTTCTGGCAAGAGCGAAGAAAAATTCCATAAATTGGCCTGTAAGATTATCAATTCTGGCATTCTGTTAGCGCCGACTTGGCCGATACCATTTTCTTGAGCTAATGGAAAAAATAAATACAACAAGTAAACACATTTCTAAAACAGAACTAAAGTTTTTTTCACTCATAAAAAAATTACACTCACAGAACATCGGGTGACAACTTTTGCGCCGACTTGTAGATGGAGGAGGTGGGGCGTTGCAATTTACATTTCCTCCAAGCTTTATTATTAGAAATAATTCTATATGGTAGACTTTGAATGAACACACATTTTGAGCAAAAACCCCCAACGGCTTGCGTCAGGATACTACGTCACCTATCACCAGAATACTATAATTTGGAGTTTTAGAAACATGGGGTGAATATTTGGGGTCAATATCGAAAGTTACAGTGTTAATATTTACTTCTTTCTTGGGAAATATGCCTCCATATTTCAAGCCGATAAATTATTGGCAATTCCTAGGGCAATAGACAACGTGATAGAAAAGAGGTGTGGAGGTAGGAATTTTCGTGTCCATATTCATATGTAAGTGACCCAGTAACACTAAAGGCTTTGGCTACCTCCCTACCATTTTAAATTCGACTCAGCAACTCTCAACTTAATTATGCTGACAAAATAACGAACTAGTCTTACTCTGGAAGGCAGTGATTTTATAGGGCAACTAGCCTTTTGGAAAGATAACGCTGCATCCAGGTATTGATTAGTTGCCCCAAAGAATTCATCATCCAACAGGAACAGGTCTTTTAAACACCTGACTGTGCTTGTCACGAGAACAAAAAATTCGCCAATTTCCATTCTGCTTTGCAAGGCTACGTCAGTTGTTCATCCTCAGTGGAAAAATTAATTTCTGTGCTTAGTGCTTGTCCTTGTCCACCAATGGGTACCGCGTCATGTATATTTTGAATTGTACATCATCTTCCCTACGTACCTACGACATGTCCAGGCTAACGCAAGTATTGAATGATTTTAGCGGGCCATTGTCAAATTTCAGGTATTCTTCCCCGAATGAAAAAGGGCGACAGAAAGTACAAACACTCTCACGTTTTCACTCACTCGCTAATGAAATAAAAAATTTTGACAATCAAACGCTACTCACAGCTGATGAAACAAGACCACCTTATATAAATTCGCCTTGTGTTAGACCAACCTCTTCCGTCTTCTTCTCTAAGTACAGAGAGTGCTGCGTTGACGACCCTGGTTTTCATTCCGACGATGTAAATGTCAACATTATCGCTGCTTACTACCTAGATGACCAGAAAGCTCGCTTGCTCCCGAGGCGAGGTGGTACGCACTTCAAACAGGGCTGAAAGTGGTGTAAAATGCCACTTACATATCAAACAAAAAAAGCTTCACTTCAGCTTTTAAAAGCGGCCTTAAAGTCGACGAAAATATTGTATGCGTTGCTAATCCAGTTTGACAGGTTTTTACATACTATGAAAATATGCTCAATAGTGGACATACCAGGTCTGAAATTACAGTGATAATGCCCAATCAGATGTTAAGGCCAATGAGTTTTTGTGCCTTTGTTGACTAATTGATAGCTTCAACCATCAATTATTTTACCTTATGAAGCGCGAAACGCCTTAAGTAGGTGCTAAGTAGGCAATTATAATACTCGCCGCTATTAATTATTAGGATAGAGCGACTAAATCGATTCCTCAGGCATATCTTCCAATAAAACAATAAATGGCGAGGAATTTCCTTTCCGACTCTAAGTCACATTTCTATAATTATTTCACGAATTGTCTTTGCATTGCATTTTACTTTGCTACTAGGAGTGCCAATTACTGTCGAAATTCGGCCGTTTTCTAGTTTTTGGAGAGGTTTTCTAACTTAGCACGTCGTTTAACTTATAAGGTACAAAATNACCGTTTTTCTAGTTTCTGGAGAGGTTTTCTAACTTAGCACGTCGTTTAACTTATAAGGTACAAAATTATTCACCGGAAAATCTCCTGCTTTGGAAATAAAACGCGACTAAAATTTGTTAAATCTTTGAACGTCTTTATAGGACTGTGGTAGGAATTGGACGGATAAATTCCAGTTTGAATTTCAATAACACTAAAATACTAAAATAATTTCGATAAATTTCTATATCTGTGTTTTGAGGGCTCGATTAATTACGACATTGATACTAATCGATAACTCGATAAACTTTGGGTACTACTATAAATTTCGATAACTCCGTTAGTTTTGAATTTTTCCATATTTTTCGAAAGCTTTTAAAAAATGTCGATAAGTCGTTACTCTCTGGTAACACGATAAAATTCGACAAGCAGTGATAACTCGATAGCTTATATAACCTTGAAATATCGTTAACTCAATATAATTCGATAATTTTAAAAACTTCGATTTAATAAACCGACAAATTTTAGAAATCGATAAATATCGACAACTTTATAAGTTGAAGGAACTCGATGCATTACGATAACTCGATAAATTTCGTTAACTTTATAAATAATGATAATTCATTAAATATCGATAACTTGATAAATTTCATCACTCGACAAATTTCGATAATCCCAAACACTTTTAGAGCTCGATAACTATCCGTAAATTTCGATAACTCAACAAACATTGATGAATTTGAATAATTCGATACGTTGCGATAAAAATTGTCTTACCCTTATAGTTACCCTAATTCTTATGTATCGCTCATTGTTTTCATTTTCGTCTTTTTCATCAATTTTGTACTTCACTTTTTTGTCTTAATCTTAATCATTTATTTCTTCTTCATCACATTTATTTTTATTACAAAGTTTAATTTCAAACAAAATAGGAAAACAACTTAAACTGAACAGGTTGCAACAAAAATTGAACACAAATACGAAAATTTTTAAATGATGATTTTCGACCAATTTTGACTCATCTACAGAAAAATACCTTTCGAATGGTGTTCTTAATTTTGGTAGAATCGCCAAGCGAACGGAGACAATTTTATGTTAGCCACTTCGTGTAATTACAAGCCAGCTGATTTGGAATACATTAAGATTATATCGCTGCCTTGCATTAACATTGAAAATACTGTGAACAGTATTTAAGTACTACCTGGCAATCCTGACATCCCGCCTCGCATTGTAGATAAAAAAATTGCCGGTCTACTTTCCCAAAAACTGCACGCACACACACACACCACTTTTAGGTTAAGGTTGTGGATTGGTTTTGCTCCAAATGAATGAAACGAATTTTTTACAACAGAAGAGCATTGAGTCATAATCCACACAAAGTACCGCTCCTTCCCCATTATACGGACTTATGTACTTATGCATGTATGTATGNGCTTTCCCAAAAACTGCGCACACACACACACCACTTTTAGGTTAAGGTTGTGGATTGGTTTTGCTCCAAATGAATGAAACGAATTTTTTTGCAACAGAAGAGCATTGAGTCATAATCCACACAAAGTACCGCTCCTTCCCCATTATACGGACTTATGTACTTATGCATGTATGTATGTATGCATGTAGTACGCTGCCTTATACTATGGCACTAACACCTGGCAATATCAAATGACTTTAGCGAAAAGTGATAGTAGGCACTTCAATAAAATACACAACTGGCAACACGTCAACAATAACAATAACAAAACTTGCAACGATGGGAAAAGGCAGCAAAAGAAGCAGCGGTACAGGCAGTAGCAGTGGCAACAACAGCCGCCAAGCATTAAAGACAACTCAATGCCCAAAGAGACGAAAATTGCAACCGAAATGCAAGTGCAGCACACTGTAGTTGTTGGTAATAAAAATGCAAAAAAAACAACGGCAACAACAAACACCTGGCACGCTCACTAACTAACTAAAATGTACCTAGCTACGGTGACCAGATTTCTCTCGTAAATATACAATTTTGTTTTTAGAATAAAAAGACATAACATCTTTTAATACAGTTTTATTTAAAACAAAACAAAGAGACAAAACTTGAACAATTATCGCAAAAATGTATACACCAAATAAAGACGGTGGCTAGAATGGCAATAGGGAAGAGACATTTTGGCAAGTCGTGACTACTTTTGTTAGTTTATGACATTTATTTTCTATGATTATATAGCTTGCTATCTATGTAAATCAAAATTTCAAAACTTTGAATTTTAACAAATTCTGATAAAAATTTAAAAACAATTTAGATTTTTTTTTTCGCGCGTTTTCTTCCATTCAAAGTTTCTTGGAAAATTTGTTTGTATGGAAAAAAATGAGCAATAAATACCTTCAAAACAAAAATGACCGAAACTCAATGCTAAGTCCAAGCTACTTAAAATTTGCACTTTGAATTGAATGGACTATAAAACTGCATACCCGCGATGTTTCTAAGAAATCTAATTAAAAAGCTCAACNATTTTTTTTCGCGCGTTTTCTTCCATACAAAGTTTCTTGGAAAATTTGTTTGTATGGAAAAAATGAGCAATAAATACCTTCAAAACAAAAATGACCGAAACTCAATGCTAAGTCCAAGCTACTTAAAATTTGCACTTTGAATTGAATGGACTATAAAACTGCATACCCGCGATGTTTCTAAGAAATCTAATTAAAAAGCTCAACATTTTGATGAAACTTTGCTAAGTTTTGTACGTTTGAAATTGTTACTTGCATGGTCTTCCCAATTTGTATCTTTGCCACTGATCTACAGCTTCTATTTTTCATATCCATGAATTTTTTGAGAGAATTAGTATATCACTAAACTCAAGTTGGAATCGTTACATAAAAACAAAAAACACAACATAACAAATAATAATAAAAACCTTAAAAAAAAAATTCAGCCAAGAGTGAAAGNGTTTTGTACGTTTGAAATTGTTACTTGCATGGTCTTCGTTAAATAACGAGCTACACTTCCATAAAAAATTATAAACTTTAAATAATTGAAAAGGTTATAGCCAAAGAATGTTAAAATGTCTCTTCCCAATTTGTATCTTTGCCACTGATCTACAGCTTCTATTTCTCATATCCATGAATTTTTTGAGAGAATTAGTATATCACTAAACTCAAGTTAGAATCGTTACATAAAAACAAAAAACACAACACAACAAATAATAATAAAAACCTTAAAAAAAAAATTCAGCCAAGAGTGAAAGACTGCAATATAGGGAGAGTACCAGTCTGACAGAATAAAACATAACCAAAGATCATAGAAAGTAAAAATGCTGGCTATGTTTATAGCTCCCTTCTATGTTCTCTGCGATAACGAAAGTGCTGCGACGTTTGTAAGAAAATTTGTTTTTGGGTCAGAGTACAGGGAGACTCCTTTTAAATTCATAAAGAAAACACTAAAAATCGGATCATAATCGGTACAAATATGAAAAATCGCGACACTTGTACGTCCCGACTTTTAAAAAATATTCAGAGGGACAATTTTCTCAAAATCGCCAAAATCGGTAGGAATGGTCACCGTATGCATAGCACAAGCACGGTAGCTGCACGGTGTTGTTAGCGGTAGATCGGTAATGCGATACGAAACGTGCGCATATATTTCCTTTTTTCTTTCAATTTTTATTTCTTTATGATTAATACCTGGTGCTGATACGAGCACCGCTACTTGTACAGACGACCGTGATGCTGTTTTGGTCTTGGCATTGGATGGTAGCCACCTTGGTGTGGGTAACCACTTTAGCCAGTTAATCGCTGCTGAAGAGCCGATAGGGCAGGGGAAGAAGGGAGAGGCCTAGTAGCTTGAAAAGAAAGGAGGTAAATAGGTGATTGCTGCGTGTTGTAACATTTATAACTGTAGCTACTTCCTTACGGTGTAATATAAATATGAAAGCACCTATTAGAGGAAGCACTAAAGCGCTGATCGCAAGATTAATAAATAAACAATTGCTTTATNTAAATAGGTGATTGCTGCGTGTTGTAACATTTATAACTGTAGCTACTTCCTTACGGTGGAATATAAATATGAAAGTACCTATTAGAAGAAGCACTAAAGCGCTGATCGCAAGATTAATAAATAAACAATTGCTTTATATCTAAACTGCTAATGAATTTTATATCTATGCCTAGTAAACGTAATTAAGATTGGAATCCTTTGTGCGTTAGGTTATTTTAAATGTTTAAGCTAAAGCTGTATTCTTTTCTTACCGAGTGATAGCACGTTGTTGAAACTTCCTTCTATATATTTACAACAACCACTCTGTTGACATCTACTAGAAAAAGAATGATGTCCGGTCCCTTAATGGGAAAGACCATAGAGCCTTGCGTCGTGGCGTCTACTACAGCTGTCATGTAAAGGTGTCAGTTTTGTGGTGGGAGACCTAACTTAGTTATAATGGTGGCAAAAAAAAAACATTTCGCCCAATTAGCAACTAATTGCCATTTTGATACGATATACCTCGAATAAATACATTAGGACCAAAGGTGAGTATGTTGTGGTTGCTTATATCAGAGACTTCTGTTAACGATATAAACTCATATGCTCACAGTATGGTATTTCTGCTCCTAATTAAAGCTGGGCATTTGCCGTTCGTTTTTGTTTCTGCAGCTTCTACAGAAGTTGTTGTCGGCGATGCCAGCCTTCTCGAGTGGCTGCCAACCGGCCAA
The DNA here is from genome assembly GCF_001687245.7 of Rhagoletis zephyria. Lineage (NCBI taxonomy): Eukaryota > Metazoa > Arthropoda > Insecta > Diptera > Tephritidae > Rhagoletis > Rhagoletis zephyria. The sequence continues at coordinate 6,902 of NW_016173740.1, forward strand.
AGCCCAGAGAGAATCGCTACCAACTTCGCAACCTCAATTCCGGGTTTTACAAATAAATTGTGTACTCTCTTAGGAGTGTAAACGGGCCACATGAGTTTTGATACATATACTGCAGCCTGGCGCCGGAAGCCACCTTTGGTCCGATTTCTGAAGATTGGGGAGAAATATTTTTCTATAAATAGTTGTAATTGGCGGTATGATCCGATCCTCAATCGATACTAATGCGGAACCAGCGACCTAAACTAAATCGATAATGACGCCGAAAGTTCTGAAAAAATTATAGTGCTATGCCCGATCGTTCTTTCTTTCCATACGCCCATTTGTCAGAGTGTTATATCAAATAATAATGTGGTATATATGTATTATGTGAAGGTCTACGAGAAATAGGTTGTTGAAAGCATTTGGGGCATCCGTAGGGCAAGTTCTCAATGCCACTGTAGCCACGATGCATGCGGTGCTCTGAACTTACTCTATCTAGTTTTACATGAGTGTACTGGTTCCTTAGGGCTGCCCACCATGCTATGGTAGCGTAGCATAAGATCGGACGCACAACCGCCGTGTACATTCAGGGTAAAAATTTTGGATTAAAACCCCATATCTTCCCGAAAAAAGCTGGTTACTGCTTAAATAGGAAATGATCACTTATAACTTCGTCTATAGTAATTTAACGCTAGAGAACTTATTCCTCTTTTCCTCTGGCTTCACTCTAACACCACATTGCTCAACCCATCCAGCTAGCTCTGCTAGAGCACTATCCATGTTGCTCACCACGCAAGGTAGACAATGGGGTCTCTTTGGTTCAAAAGTCGTAAAGTGAAATTTTCACATTCATACTTTCGGTAACGGGCTGCAGATACTCGCCCTCGACGGGGCCTGAACTGCTACATGGCTGACTCCTAATCTTAATAAGACGAACCATATAAATAATTTTGTAACAGATGGAATTAAGACTTTCAGTTAGTCTAAAAAAGTAAGGTGAGGAACGCTCAACCCAAGAGACAGTCGGCAGATTAGCCACTCGATTTTCCCGCAGTCTGCCGCTGAAAAAAAAGTTATTTCATTCAGGGTCACTGTGCGATGGGCGCAGCACAAACCGTATTGGAGGGAAAAGCTTAAGGACATCTTCCTTATTATTCGAAGGAAGAAAAGAGAGGGAACCATGAGTGCGAAAAGTTTCAGATGCTGGCCATCTCGAATAGCATAGCAAAATTATATCAGGAAGTATGGCGACTTATTTAATTAAGTATTTAGTGCCGGTATGAAATCTTGTAAAAACAAGAAAGGCGAACTGGTTACTGATGTACAGACCACACTTAAAGCATTGAGGGAACCTTGTCGAATCTACTATACGGTATCATCGAAACCATAGAGTCTGACGATGACCAACCAATTATCACAGAATCTATGACAAGCCTTGCATAATCCACAAGAAGTGGGCCCAGCCAAATGGCTTACCTACAAGGGGATCAGCCTGCCAATCATCGACTATAAAAACTTATTGAACGTATTGTGTGAAGATTAAAGCCTTGGGTCTGGTAAATCCACCGTAAACCAAAATTTACCATAAGCCGAATTTTGGAAAGGAACCATGAGAAGAGAATAAACACACACAAATTAGTCGGATCACCCCAAAAATTCTACAATTAGGACAGCAATGCACATATTGCAAGCCTTTATTTTTATTAAAGGTGCAAGCCTATAAAACCCAAAGCAATCGCTTTCCATTTTTGAAGTTGGTCTAAAATATAACATCAGATTTCCACATACATACATAATAGCGCACAAGTAAAAATGGCTGATAAAATCCAAAAAACGGGCTCTCACATTACTAGCAAAAACCACACAATGCCGCATGAGGAAATAGAAGTCGACAAACCCATTTTCCATTGCAGATGCCTTTATAACCAACAAATGAACGACAAAATAGCCACATCAACAGAATGACAGTTGGAATCCTCGAATGGATTTTTTTTGCGCAAAGAGAGACCGCATATCACTTACCCTATACAAAGATATCCACAAAAACACATGTGGGAGACGAGCGTGAATGTTTATCCTGATAATATCCGTTTAAGCTCATCGCTTTCATACAACCCTACAAAAGAAAGCCCACACATACTCGTATGCTTGTCAGGCCAGCTGATGTATTCAAATCTATCAGCGATGCAGAAAATTATTACGGATATGTCAGTGTTGCCAATTCACGTTGGGCGAGATGATGTCGGAAATGTCCGCCTGCTAACCGGAGATATGTTCCATATCCGGTCATGCACAATTCCCTACTTGTTATATGTAGGTGGTAAATGCATCGTATTTGTATATTGTACATACATAGATGGATAAGCGAGGGATTCTGCAAACTGTTGATAACCGCTCTTGAGCATCAAAGGCTTGAAAGGATTTAAAAGGATATTGGTAGAAGCTATACGAGATGGTTTGTTTGCTCAATTTAAATAGTAGTTATATACGAGTACTATGAAGGAAAATGAATTGGGTGAAGGAGGAAATTAGGCACACATATGTGTTTATGTACATTGATGTCTATATTAATAAAAAGTAAACATAAAAAGGAAACTGCAAATAGGAAATGTTTCATACGCCTGTGATTAAGCTTCAATGAAATATAGCAATTCAATAAAATTTGCATGGCCATGATAAGTGATTATTCAAATTTTTTAATATGTATCTATGACAATATATTACTTGTTTTGTAAATATGTAGTTGGTAATAAGTATTAGAGGGATCCGCAAAAATTTACTTTGATTGTACACACTGCACACTCTACATGTACAGTATAGTAAATGCAGTAATAAAGCAAATTCACTTGACAGTAAATAAGTGGAATCTCAGTGCCTGATGGGCACCAAAACATATACTCAGTGTCACTGCTAGCTATAGTTACTGTCATGATAGTATTGGTTTGCTTACTGCAAATACCCTCAGAAAAAAATTATCAATTGATAAAAAATCCCTACTTGTAGCTTTTTGCGGGATTTCTATAAAATATATAACTTGTAGTTGCTGTAGCTCTTCGGCATGGAGTAATGCAAAAGTAAAGCTAAGATTGTTCTTTTAACCTCTACGCGTTTCATACCTTCGCTCTTCACAATACTTTATTCGAGAAATAAAAGACAAATAAACAATAAACATGATTAGCAAGTAAAATTCGCTGATGCAAAAACAATAAACATAGTTAACGACAATTACTTTACACTAATTCTGACTTTGAACTCACATTTACATAAATATTATTGGCAAAAATTGTTTAACAAACGATAAACGTTAG
>NW_016173740.1:10213-11625 GCF_001687245.7 Rhagoletis zephyria
GAAGCACTAAAGCGCTGATCGCAAGATTAATAAATAAACAATTGCTTTATATCTAAACTGCTAATGAATTTTATATCTATGCCTAGTAAACGTAATTAAGATTGGAATCCTTTGTGCGTTAGGTTATTTTAAATGTTTAAGCTAAAGCTGTATGCTTTTCTTACCGAGTGATAGCACGTTGTTGAAACTTCCTTCTATATATTTACAACAACCACTATGTTGACATCTACTAGAAAAAGAATGATGTCCGGTCCCTTAATGGGAAAGACCATAGAGCCTTGCGTCGTGGCGTCTACTACAGCTGTCATGTAAAGGTGTCAGTTTTGTGGTGGGAGACCTAACTTAGTTATAATGGTAGTAAAAAACATTTCGCCCAATTAGCAACTAATTGCCATTTTGATACGATATACCTCGAATAAATACGTTAGGACCAACCGGCGTGATTGATAAAGGTGAGTATGCTGTGGTTGCTTATATCAGAGACTTCTGTTAACGATGTAAACTCATATGCTCACAGTATGGCATTCCTGCTCCTAATTAAAGCTGGGCATTTGCCGTTCGTTTTTGTGTCAGCAGCTGCTACAGAAGTTGTTGTCGGCGATGCCAGCCTTCTCGAGTGGCTGCCAGCCGGCCAAAGCCCAGAGATAATCGCTACCAACTTCGCAACCTCANGGCAAAAAAAAAACGTTGCGCCCAAGTAGCAACTAATTGCCATTTTGATACTTTATACCTCGAATAAATACATTAGGACCAAAGGTGAGTATGTTGTGGTTGCTTATATCAGAGACTTCTGTTAACGATGTAAACTCATATGCTCACAGTATGGTATTTCTGCTCCTAATTAAAGCTGGGCATTTGCCGTTCGTTTTTGTGTCAGCAGCTGCTACAGAAGTTGTTGTCGGCGATTCCAGCCTTCTCGAGTGGATGCCAGCCGGCCAAAGCCCAGAGATAATCGCTACCAACTTCGCAACCTCAATTCCGGGTTTTACAAATAAATTGTGTACTCTCTTAGGAGTGTAAACGGGCCACATGAGTTTTGATACATATACTGCAGCCTGGCGCCGGAAGCCACCTTTGGTCCGATTTCTGAAGATTGGGGAGAAATATTTTTCTATAAATAGTTGTAATTGGCGGTATGATCCGATCCTCAATCGATACTAATGCGGAACCAGCGACCTAAACTAAATCGATAATGACGCCGAAAGTTCTGAAAAAATTATAGTGCTATGCCCGATCGTTCTTTCTTTCCATACGCCCATTTGTCAGAGTGTTATATCAAATAATAATGCGGTATATATGTATTATGTGAAGGTCTACGAGAAATAGGTTGTTGAAAGCATTTGGGGCATCCGTAGGGCAAGTTCTCAATGCCACTGTAGCCACGATGCATGCGGTGCTCTGAACTTACTCTA
>NW_016173741.1:0-728 GCF_001687245.7 Rhagoletis zephyria
CCCCCAAGAAGTGTTAAACCACTAGATAGCTTAGAAAACGTTTTCAAAAATTCGAAACGAGAGGNTAGCTTAGAAAACGCTTTCAAAAATTCGAAACGAGAGTGAAGTGCAGTGATCAATTGTGATCGAAATTGCAGGCAAAATTTGTGCGTGCGTAATTAATGTATTACTTATTTGAAGAAATGTTGCCCTTGTCTTTAAAAATAAGCAAACCAAGACCCCCGCTTCCCACTGGTGGTTACATAATAATTAAACAGCCCCTTAATTAACATGCGCTTGTTTTGTGCACGCACGGCCAGTTAAACAGGCATGTCTGTATCGAACTGCTTCATCATTCTTAGGGCCAATTTCACAATGCGTAGTTAACTCAGAATCGGGAGTTAACTACAGAATTTTGTACCGAAAATATCTAGTTAACTGTCGATTCTGAGTTAACTACGCACTGTGAAATTGGCCCTTAGCAATTTGNGTGCTATAACTTCTACCGCTTAGACTTGGTTGCTTTTTCAATTTTAGCTATTTGATGTGCATTTTTATTGTTATGTGTTGCAAACAGACATTTTAGGAACACAATTATTTTTAACAGTTTCCAGTTTATGTAATATTAATCAAAACAGCCTTTATTTATTTTATGTATTACTAGCAGACCTGGCGAACTTCGTCCCGCCCAAAATTTTTATATATTTTATTGAATCTTTTTGGTCCAACATTTTCACCAACAATTCACG
>NW_016173741.1:8059-11623 GCF_001687245.7 Rhagoletis zephyria
GTCACTTACCCACGAGAGGGTGATGGTGGAGTATGACCAGCAGAAGAATTCACCCTTGAACGGACCCAAACCTTGAATGGAATGTAACAATTCGGCTAACAACATTGCAGCGAACAACTCTAATTTCGGAATCGTGAGCGTTTTTAAAGGAGCAACGCGAGACTTGCAGCAGAGCAACGTCGTTCGAACCTCGCCCCCAGTTTGCGCTCGAATGTAAGCGCAGGCGCCATATTTGCGCAGAGTCGATTTCAGGCGAAGTGCAATGACTGAGGAAAGCTTTCGTCCCAGGCTAGTTTATCCTTCCACAGACTTTGCAAAAACACCTTAGCCTTTAGAACAATGGGGCCAATGACACCAAGCGGATCATAAAACCTAGCAGTTACCGACAGCATATTGCGCTTCGTGGTCCGCAATGGTTCAGGAAGCCAGCCCTAGCGCCTTGGTAATGTCGATTTAGATATCTTAACGCAGCGATGAAAAGGTGAATTTATGAGAGCGAAATCTTAACAGAATATCAATCAATTTGGGTTGTATTGTAGGACCCGACCAGTGTTGCCACAAAGATTTTTAATTTTTTACCAAACCTTAAAAAAAAATTACCAAACTCAGAAAAAAATTACCAAATTTTTATGAGCATAATATTCTAAACAAATTGGAAATTATTTTTCGACGTATGTAGATAATACACCACGTCTGGGATTGTGGCCAGCTTAGATCTATTTATATTTTTCGACCGAAAAATGAGTTCTTCCCATTCTTTTATGACAAACTCATAAAAATGCATGATGTCGCTGCCGTGTTCAAAAAATTCATATCACCATCGACTGAGCGTTTAGATAACGAAGATGAAGAATTTACAGCTGTGGTTGTCCTTTTCATTGTGTTCCGACTATAACAATTCACAAGTATTTTTAATGGCCGGTTGTTGAATGTATTTAACCGGACCTTCTACCTCCGATTTGTACTAATCAGAACTTGAACAATCGGCCCTAAAACATAAAACAAAAAAATCGCTCAGAGATTTACAAACATTTAAAAGGTGTTTAATAGTTCATTTCTACTGCAGTTTATGCCTATTGGAAAAAAGCAGATTACAACTGGAAGGAGGTAGTTGCTCATATTAGGTACAAGCAAATGAAAGGAAAATAACAAAAACGAATAAATAAACATTGCAGATCACCTCTTGTTAAAAGTATCTAAACTCTTGACTGTAGTTAAGCGTTTGGTGGAAATGGGCTGTAACATACAGTCTTTTACATAATTTATTACATAACTTAAAACCAAATCATGAAGCCAGCAAATGTATCGTTAAACGGTAGATAAAAATTACTTTTACTATTTTATAAGTGGGTCACATTCGTATTTAATCGCAAACTTTTAATTAGTCCCGTGAAATTATATTCTTTCACCATTGGTTCCGGCTGGTAAAAATTATCCAAAATCCAATTTTGTGGGACTGTAGGGGCTGTGATTGAGCCGCCATATTGGGAAAAATGGGTGGTTTCCTGCTATATTGCAAAATCATACAAAATGTTCTGAGTTGTCAAGGCAAATTGTTACATTAAAGAGCCCTTTCAATTTTTGGCTCTCTTAAGGTGTAGATACATACATATGTATGTAAGTACATAAGCAAATTTTTTTGTTTTGTGCAATTGTCAGAAGGTTCAAAGTTATAAATTTTTATAAGTAATAAGTTAGTATTAAAAACTTAAAAGAAAAGAATTACTTTAAAAAAATTACCAAATTGAGAAAAAAATTAACAAATTACCAAACTCCTTCTAAAAAGAAAAAAATTACCAGTTTTGGTAAAAAATTACCAAAGTGGCAACGCTGAACCCGACATCAAAATGTCGTTTAATGAGAATCCGCAGCTGGTGGGAGCAGACGCATCAAAGACTACGCGCAATTTTGTGGTGGAGCTTTCTGCCTTCAATATGCAATGATGAGGTAAGAAGTTGGTGCGCACTCCAGTAAGAATAACTATTACCAGAGACATATGCTCAAAATCGACGAACTGCTTGCGAATAAGAGTCGCCTAATTGCGAAGGGCTTGATTTAAAGAGCAAACTAACTGAATATTCTCCTGAGCTCACTCGACGATAATTGTTGATGAAGTGTTCCTCGCAAGCCAAGTCCTCTTTAGTTCGCTTTACATTTTCAGTAATGTGACCTTCTACCTCCCAAAACCGCCTGACTAAATCGTTCAGGGTGCAGTCTATTCCATCAGATGCTGACTTCTCAACAGCAACTGCGCAGTGCACGGATTTAGGGGAGGTCAAATCGAAATTCCTTGACACGACCCAACCTAGTCTCGTTTTTTGCAGTACCGGCAGGTTTTTACTCAGGCGAATTTGTCCCACGCATAGCAGCTCGAAAAACAGACTTTCTCCGATAAAAAGATACATTTTCTGGGGCTTGAAGAAGAATGGATCGGCTAAGGAGATATTTGCTGGAATTTTCCAGTCGACGTGCGAAAGGTTTGTTTCCGGCTGATATGTGGTTATGGTTGGCACAACCACGGCTGAAATGGATGTTTCATAAGTTCTATCGACGGATTGCAATAGCGTAGTTGCACTCTCACTAGAGAATATGTCTGACTGCCCAATTCCCGAAATGTTAGTAGAGGCCTTAGATTTCTTAATTTGCCGCTGGTTGGCCATGTTTGCCGTTATGCAATGAAGTTGCGAGCATGGTTGCCACAATTGGTAACTTTCTACCAAAATTGGTAACTTTTAAACGATTTGGTAACTTGGTAACTTTTATTTTATTTTGGTAACTTTTGCAACCAAACATCTATTTGCATTACTAGAAAGAAATGAATTATGTTTTGCCTGTGCGTAATTATAAAAACCCTTCGAGTTTCAGTGGCAGCACTACTGACACTTCTACCAATTTACTTCGATTCAATTAGAGTCATCTCATATTCGAATACTGGAAATATTTGAATTACAGTGGCAGCACCACGGGCTGCACTTCTGAAACAACTTTCAAATGTTTGCGATACATTTTGAATTCTACAGTACCAAAGGTATAAAAATTCGGCCATCTGGCAATTTTTGGTAAGGTCCACAAATCGATTTGATTATTCTGGCACAAAAAAAAATGTCGCGTGCTTTTTATCAGTCCCACCTACCGACATGTATTTCGACCCACAGAATCCGAATCTGAGATCCGTCTGACACGTACAGTAAGTTATGAAAAAACCGAAAAAATAGCTCGAAATTTCGGTTAAAAGCACCCGCCACTTCTTTTGTATGGCGGTGCTATTATTCCGTGAGTCGCAGGTTCAAATATCGGCACATTCCGAACNCGAACGAAAAATGACACTGAAGATGGCACAACGCCGAAACCGGTTTGTCTCCAAACCAGATTTGCCAAAAGATGACGAAAAATCGTTCCAGATTACATCATACTCCTACCGTGTCGGAAACACCAACAACGAAAACGAGAATATCGGCACGTGCAGTAATTAATTGAAGGAAAAATATTTTCTAATAAAAAAAATTATTATAATCGTCAATAGCATTTTCAATATTGATAATTTATCAAGAAAATAGATTTAAA
>NW_016173742.1:0-11622 GCF_001687245.7 Rhagoletis zephyria
AGAACGTCGAGCTGAGCCGATTTAGTCATGTCGGTAATTAAGCGTATTTATAGAATATATTAATCATTTGTCGGAACCGGAAAAATCGGACTCCTCCATTTATGTAGCTATAATAATAGATTGGCGCTTACACATATGTTAGTGTTTGGCCGAGCTTCTCCTCCGACTTGTGCGGTGCGCCTTGATGTTGTCACATAAAGCGGAGGGACCTACAGTTTTACGCCGACTCCGAACGGCGATTTTATTTTTATGAGAAGCTGTTTTTCATGGCAGAAATTCACTCGGAGGTTTGCCATTGCCTGCCGAGGGACGACCGCTGTTAAGAAAAACCCGTTTTTCTATATTTTTTTGTGATGTTGCTTTGACCAGGGTTTGAACCCAGGTGCTGCGGAATGGAAGCGCGCACTGCTTACCACTGCACCACAGCGGCCGAGGAACAGCTAGGAACATGAAATTTCGGACTATTTTCACTCAATATAAACAGAAAGTTTACAGCAAAAATAGCAACGATCACATCACTTTAACCTATTGCCTCCATACAACTGNGCCGAGGAACAGCTAGGAACATGAAATTTCGGACTATTTTCACTCAATATCAACAGAAAGTTTACAGCAAAAATAGCAACGATCACATCACTTTAACCTATTGCCTCCATACAACTAATTGTTCAGATATGGGGTTTTGCTGTAAAACTTTGGACAGCTAAAACCGAGATACATCGTTGGCTATTTTTTAAATAATCATACAAAGTCTACTAAGAAAATCCTCAAAATCGGTGCTGTATAAGTGTTATCTTCTATATCTACCACTGATTGTTCGGATACAAGTTTTTGCGATAGAACTCCTTTATGTAGGTAGCTAAAGCCATTAAATTGTGTTACCGGCTTACATACCGATCACACAGCAGTGAAAATCACCTAGATTGGTGCTATATAAGGTATATCTTCCTTACCTCTGATTGTTTAGATATAAGTTTTTATATATGTAGCTCCTCTAACTACTATAAGTATGCTGTGAATATAAACTATTGAAATACAGTAATCTGTTAAAGTAGAATTGTCTTATGTTCATAAAAGGTATGAAGCCTTCGGCATACTCGAAGACAGCGCTGCTCTTACTTGATTTTTTTTTTACCCCCGAAGCATCGGCCGATTCTTTGCCGATTAGATCCTGAATATAAATTCATTTTAGGAACAAATGCATTTATAAATTTTTAAAATAACAAAAGAAAAACATAAAAAAAATAACTAAATAAAAATTCCTCATTCAAGAATCGGCCAAAAACGGCCGATTCCGATTCTCTTGGCCGATACTAGCCTCGGCATCGGCCGATTCATCGGTCGGACTCTAGCGCCAGTTCGCAACTCGCAAAAGGGGAATGTGGAATGAACCTAGACATCGCTAAATTCAACAGTTTCATTTGTAATTCGTCATCAAAATTATTGCGTACAAGTCGTGGGTTTAAATTAGTAAGGGTCGTTCTTGTTGGGTACAAGTGGATTTTCCTACAGGCTTTGTGAGCCATTAGCGCGGTCTGCGTTCGTTATAGCCGATTTGCCCTTTGTTGGCATTCACCACTTGCATGCATCTTATTTATGTATAGAAAGAAGTATTTATGTATTAATGTATATTTGATTGTAAGTTTGCGTCTAGCGAGAGTTCCGCCTTACATAAGTATGTTCAAGAAGTAATTATAAGAGGATCGGCTCTGAGTTTCATTAAGCATACTTAGTGTAGCGACAATTTCATCAGTATACATAGCTTTGTTGAATTAAATACTACTATGTCAGACAAAATAATAAAATACAACAAAGATATTTAAAAGATGTCAGGTGTATGTACAAAGGCATGATACAAAGGTAAAAAGACATTGTTTTTTTATTTTTTTATTTTTTATGCGGAACGAATGTGATTTGCCAGGAATTAAGAGAAATTCAAAAAATTATAATAATTTCAATTTCTTGGATAAATATTTTACTACTTATGTAAAAAAAAAGTAAAAATGTTAATCATTCTTAAACGTTGTGTTAATTTAAGCTGATTGTCCCAAGATAAGGGACAAAATTACGCCATTGGGTTTTTGTGGTATCCCTACGGGCGGTAAATCGCTGCGTGCTCATTTTTGCAAATCGAACGAACGGTGCGGATCGAATGGCATTGATTATTAAATAATTTGAGTTTAATTGTTTACCAGGTGGCAACTCTCTTCGAAAAAGTAATACCTTATTGCACATCTTCAGCCCAAGCCTTTTAATTTGACACCTTATTTTTGAATATCGAAGGAACAATGCAGATCTGATGACCTGGACAAAAGATCCCTTTGCGCCGTATATATGTACATAGGAGTGCAATGGGGTATAGTCGTTCATTGTGATGAACTAGTTCATTAGTTCTTTTAGTTCATGAACTACCCAAGCCTAATACATACATACATACATGTAGGTATGCGTTGGGTTTAAAAAATATAAATTTCTTTGTTTTTATGCAGATAACTTTCAGGGCTAGACTTGCTTCTAACTATGTACTATGCGTATTTGTTTATGTGTGACTGTTTGTTATCAGTGCGAGCGCACATACATATGTACATATGGCTCACAGTTTAAAATTAATATTTGAAGCCGCGATTACCTTTATTTTTTCTAAATATTGTCTAATGGGGCAATAAATTTTGCTTTCAATTGCTAAAAGCATATGGCTCTTCGGTCAAGGGGGTCCATTTAAACATATGTATGTATGTATGTATGTATGTATGTACATGCGTACCAAATATACATGGACTTACTAAGTACTTGTACAATTATTCACGGCGTTTTTAGCAAAATGCAATAATTAGGATATTTCTGTAAGTATTGTATCCAATTAGTTGAAAGTTAGAATGTGAAATCTAATTTTGGCACAAAATAATAAAACTGTAAAATTGTAAGAAAATGGGTGTGGCACCGCCCACTTATCATGAAACGTTGTATCTTGGTAGTCCCTTTACCCAACCGCACCAAAATTGCTAAGAGTCTCACTAATAAATCTGTTGACAATTTTTGAAATCGGACAATAACCACGCCCACACAAAAACTCCAATAAATCAGTAGCTACAAAAGCTACTTTACTCAAAATAGATATTTACATACACTAACAGCTTAGCAATAATTACATTCTTTTTTAAACCGATTTATTAATTTCTACCAAGCTCGGTACACTCCATTGCCTTTGGTGCAAAAAAGCAATATTCTGAAATTTTTTTAAATCGGACTAAAATTACGCCCACTTCTCATATAACGGTAAATTTCAGAAATACGAAAACTCTGATACATATTTCAATAACTAAGGACGCTAATTTACTCAAAGTTTATACGTACAACAATCTCTTAACAAGAAATAAGACTATTCTAGATTTATGGAAAACGGTATGCGCTTTATCGCTTTCTACCTGGTCTAATTATTTTGAAATCGGGAAAAAATACACTTGCTTACCATTTTACAGAAAGCTGAAAAAACGTTACTTTTTTATACTTCTTTCCTTGTTCTAAAAAAAGAATTGAATACGCTGAGAAGAGAGTAGGCTAAATATTTTTCTCTCAACACAAGATTTTTTTAATTTTTTTTTAGCTATAACCTAATAATGTAACTACCAGAGGGAGAGTACTACTTTTGTACCAAGCGCTTATCAAGGGTTAATAAGCTTTACGTCTGCTGCAATGTTTAATAACCATAGAGGAAAACAGCACATGCGTACGGAGCATAGCATGCGATTCATTGGAGAGCACTGCCCTCATCAAACAACAAAGACGCGAACAACATTCTTAAAGAAAGCGCTAATAAGTGTGCTCTCATTCAATTTGCAGACAACTTATGAGTGTAATACATGTACATATACATACATTGTACATATGTATTTATACAAATATTAACATAAAGTAAATTATTAGTATCGCACATGCTATTCAAAAATGTTTTAACTCCAAATTTACCATTTTCCAGAAAACACAAGCCTTATTATGAATTTTTATTTCGTGTGAACTCGTTCACATTTCGCCCATACAGTTGACCTATTGTATGTTAAATATTCACCAAGCGAAGTATGTATGTGTTGTGTTCGTTTGTCACGGTCGTCAAAGCTCGAGAACGGCTGAACCGATTTGAATTTTTTTTTTGTATTATTCGGTATAAAACAAGGATCAAAGATATTACAAAAAAGGGAGGGTTGGCACCTATTTGAAAATTTCTAAACCCTTATATTGATCAAATGAATGAATTATTACAATATGGGTATCAAATTAAAAAGGTTTAAGAAAGATAACTGTTGGAAATATTTCAGACAAAGGTTGCCATCTACATATTTGAAAATTTTAACTCAGTCAAATTGATAAAATAAATGAAGTATTGACATGTGGGTGTCAAACTAAAGAGCTTTAAGAAGGCTTAGGGCCGAAAATACGTTTGAGGAGGGTTGCCACCTGTTTGAAAATAAAGTACATCGATAAAATAAATGAGATATTACGATATGGGTATTAAATTAAAGAGATTTAAGAAAGGTAACTGTTGGTAATACTTTGAGGAGGGTTGCCACCTGTTTTAAACTTTTAACTCAGTTAAATTGACAAAGGAAATAAAATATTGCAATGTGGGTATAAAACTAAAGAGAAGAAAGTTTCCCAATGCTCATGTCTTCCATTGTCAACTTAGAAGAAAGCTTGCCCATGCCTTCCATTATCCAACGGAATTTTTGAACTCGATTGATCTTCCAGGGATTGAAAATAGGTGTGACAATTAACATGTTGCGTGTCGGTAAACCAGATAGCCTTGATATCTAAGTAGAGAACGTAAAAACGAAAAATATTGTGTAGTATTGCAAAATCAAACTTATCTGAAACATATGCTTTGTTTCGTTAATCATTTATCATCCATGTAACAGGAATATGCCACAGCAAAGCGTGGCAGCGCACAGCTAGTGTATGTGTGTATATAATACGTATTTCTACCTTGAAAAAGTTTCTCACAAAAAATCATCCGTCGTTCGAAGGCGGCCTAAATCTTAGGTACCTACATTTGTGTGACAACTTCACACACAACGCAAATTGGAGAAGCTCGGACAAATACTTAGCAAACTATGGAAGCGCCAGGTATTTATCTATTATTTTCTTATCACCAGACTTCTTCAGTTTTTCTAGCCATAATTTTTTGTGCTCGAAAGCATGGCTGGAAAAGTAAACACACGAGCTAATGTGTATGAATGTATGCGGCTTTGTGTATATATACTATATATATATATATATTATAATATAATTAAATATTTTATATGCACATTAGGGCGGTACATTTATTTGAGTTCATAACTTTGTTTCCACAATTTAATTTAATTTCGAACTTTTTCTAATAAATTATACAAAATGGTTAGCATAGCTGTTGCTTTCAATTCGAATTAATAAAAAAGATAATGTTTAGTGCTTTCTCATTTTCTATGTGTTTAGCTGAGCTTCTTCTCCAACTTGTGGTGTGCGTCTTGAAGTTGTTGCCCGAAGATTATACGACGCCTCCGAACGGCTTTTATTTATGTACATGTCTTGAAACTATCTTGCAAACCCCTAATGACGCTTTTCCGAAGCTACCTAAGCTCTCGAAGCAGTGCACCCCACCACTTTTTCTCCGAACGCCTGAATAAATTTTATATCTTTTTAAACTCCGGTCCGGTGTGCCGTTAGTATTCCTGTACGAAGCCTAAAGTTCTTCGTTCATCAAGCAGCGGCCAGATTGGGTGCGATACAGCGGAGGTTGATAGCTGCTCTGGTCGTTACTCTAACCTAGGTAATGTCCACGAAGCAGAGAACCAAAAATGGCTCCGTCAGACGTACCGCTGCTTTGGTTTTTCCCCCTCAGTTATTTTAAGTGAAATTCACTAATGCTAACAACAATAATAATAATAGTAATAGTAATACTAACACTACTTTTACGATTAATTTGACTAATGCCATTAGTAATGACTGCGGAAATGGCCCATAAACATTTTCTACATCCAGATAGACTGCAGTTGCGAATTCTTTGTAGTATCGCGCTTGCTCAATACATCCGAAAAACTTCGTGATATATTTTTATTTTTAAAACAATAAAAACTAAAAGAAAATTAAATGAAAAGAAACCCATTAAAAAATAAAATTAAAAGAAAAATAAAAGACGTTTAAAAAAAATAAATTTAATTAAAAAATCTATATATTTTTCTTTTTAAAATAAAATCTAAAAATTAAAAGACAATTTATTAAAAAAAAAAAAGAAATTCCTAAAATAAAATGAAATTAAAAATATATATTTTTCCTTTAAAACAATAAAGTCTAAAAATTAAAAGAAAATTTATTTAAAAAAGATAAAGAATTTAATTGAAGCAAAATAAATAAAACAAGTTCCTAATTAAAGTAAAGATAAACATTTTTCCTTTAAAAGGCAATAAAATCTGATAGTTAAAAGAGAATTAAATCAAAGAGTAAAATGAATACCCAAAAAATTAAATGAAATTTAAAAAATATATATTTTACAATAAAATTTAAAATGTTTCAAAATGAAATTGAATTAAAAAAAAAAATATTTTTCTTTTTAGGTTAATAAAATTTTAAAATTGAATTAAAAAAGAAAAAAGAAGTACATAAAAAGTTTGTAATAGCCAGTTTCACGAAAGCAATTTAAGTGCAAAATAATTTAATAATTAAATTAATAATTAAATAATAATGAAAAATAAATTTTATTTTAATTTAATATGAAAACTGACAGAAGGGAAAAATCCTTTTTCACTTAAACTGCTGGTCAAACCGGCAGTAAAAATTGACTTAAATTGAAAAAAATTCCTTATTAATTTAATTGTTTTTTTTTTTAATAATAAAATCTAAAAATTNAAAAGAAGTACATAAAAAGTTTGTAATAGCCAGTTTCACGAAAGCAATTTAAGTGCAAAATAATTTAATAATTAAATTAATAATTAAATAATAATGAAAAATAAATTTTATTTTAATTTAATATGAAAACTGACAGAAGGGAAAAATCCTTTTTCACTTAAACTGCTGGTCAAACCGGCAGTAAAAATTGACTTAAATTGAAAAAAATTCCTTATTAATTTAATTGTTTTTTTTTTAATAATAAAATCTAAAAATTAAAAAAAATAACAATAATTAAATAAAAAAAAAAATTTGGAATATATTCAAGTGCTTTCTCTCAGTAGAGTTTTCTTTTTAATTTCGCAAAGTTTTTTTTTAATTTCGCAAAGTGGCACCCTAATGTGTACACAAAAAATACATACATTGTTTTGTCGATACTCTTTGACGCACTTTCAGACAACTTTCTACTGCAAACACTGATGTCTTTTTGAAATTAGGTAATATGCAAATGAAGACAGACATGGGCTGACAAACTATGTAGCAAATGAGCGCGTCGATATATCAAAACCACCCGACGAAAGCTGTAAACTTAGCAAATGGAAAAAAACTTACACACATCTGCATGGGTGTCGGATAGGTGCGAGTTAACCCATACATGCATTGCATACATACATATGTACATACTCATGTGCTTACAAAAAAGAAAAAACTAAAACTTGCTTAACTCACTCACATGAATTTCTTGAAGATTTTGTAAAGCGCCACCGCATAATGGACAATCGCCGAGATCAGAAACATACTGCAACCACATTCGTAGCCGCGTACTAATAAAAAATTGATGCCAGCAACCTTTGCCCTTGCACTTGCACTCAATTAGCTTTGTTGTAAAGTGTTCTTTTTTTTACTACTCTTTTTTTTTTCAAAAACAAATTTCAATTCGCTCATAAGCAAAGGAAAAGCACACGTGTTTGCACTAGTAATTCACTCACTGGCTTACTCACCCACGCTTTTTTTATTTGTCGCAATATATCGTTGCCTTAATATAGAAAGGCCCTATCTCACATCGTCGCTGAAATGCACAAAGCCGTAACTAACTAAAATCTTTTATTGCATAAAACGATGTGAGGCCACATAATTCGATCAAATGCATCATAATCAATTAAAACGTAAATTTTCGATTTTTAGTTAGTTACGACTTTTTGTAAATCAGCGACGATGTCAGATAGGGCCTTTCTATATTAAGGCAACGATATGTAAGCTTGCAAATCGCTTGGAAAATCTATAAAATCTTTTCAATGCGCGACTTGAAGATGATTTTCGAGGCTTCCGATATGTACGAGTATGTATATATTTAAGTTGTTAGGTTTTTTGTAGTACTTATCTTCAATGTCATTTCCGCGTATCGAACTATCGCCATCAAAGCCGATGGCAACCACTACTATAAAAGCGCGACCACACTTAGCCACACCAGCGACTTTCAAGAGCATACTCGTACTGCTTTCCCCAGCTAAAAAGTCTACGCGCTGCTCATTGTATTACAACTAACTAGGCAGTATTGTTGGTAATTTCCATTAGCAATGGCTCTCACCGGTTCAGTGCCTTTGGCGTCAACCAACGTTGTCGTTATTAGCTAGCTCCAGTGCTCCAGTGAGTGCAGGAGAGTGATACACAGCCAAAACGTGCTTGCAAAGGTTGTTTTTTTTTCATTTCTTCTGTTATTGTTGGCATCTGCATTATGTACTTGGTTAGTAGCGTCTTTAGAGAGCAGCGAGTACCTATGTATAAACAAATGAAAATAAAAAAGTATATATATATACTTACATATGTGCACATATTTGGTGTGAATACAGATAATATTGTTAAAAATCTCTGGGTAAATATTATAGTTGGCAAGTTTAAGGTTGACCTGCATCGAGGAAATTGAAAAAAAAAAAACAAATTTACATCGTGGATGGTAAGTAGGAACTTTCGGTACATTTATCTTTATTTCGAAGAATTAAATAAATTCGGTACAATAAACATTAAATACGGCGCCCTTGGCAGGGTTGGGCGTTGAGCCACACATAGATCGGTAGGCCGGTAGACCGGTTGCCAGTTGGAGTTCGATTTTAGGCGTTAAAGTAGAAATCACAAAAGATGTCGACTATTTTTTTTTTGAGCGAATTTCATTTGTTGTTGTTGTAGCGGTTACAACAACCCCCGCCTAGATCGGCTGTCTCTCAGTCGTTGTTATCAAGCTCAACTAACTGGATTCCTAAGAAACGTGCAGCTTCTATAAGATCCGTCCATAAACAGAGGCGTCAGTTGAGCGGCGTTTTGTGGGCATGCGAAGAGATGTTTCGAGTCGAGTGGTATCTATCCACATATCGGGCACTCAATGGGCACATCCGCATCTAGTCTGCTCTGGTACGAGTTCAACCTGCTGCAGGAGCCATAGCGAAATTGGGCTATTGTGGTCCCAGCCTCCCGAGGCAGACGAAGCTTCGTCACGTCCACGTCAGGTGGTTGTGTGCCAAGAACGGAATTCGCAGGTAACTTGAGACCGACTCCCTGTGAATGCCGCTCAAGGTCTGCCGATATGCTGTTGGGTCCACAGGTTGTTTTATGAACCTCTGGATTTCGTCCGTCAGTTCGTATAGATTCCTACTGACGTGCCTTGGCGAGGGCTCCTCTGCAAGCAAGTGTCTGTTCGGTCGTTCACGTCGGTGGCTCTCTATTAAGAATTGCTTGCAGAGCATTGTGTTGTGCTCCTTATCGGGGAGCATTTGCGCCTCGTCATGCAGGTGATGTCGTGGCGACATCAGAAGACATCCGGTCGCTGTCCGGAGTGCTGTGTTCTGAGTAGTCTGCAACTTCATCAACTGCGTCCTACTGGTCCCTGGCGGCCACACTGATGCTGCGTAGTTTAGAACCGGCCGCCCAATTGCCTTTTATATTGCCAGCAACGTTTCTTTGTCTTTTCCCCAGGTGCTGCCGGCTAGCGACTTGAGGTCCTCGTTGCTTTTCTGTACTTTGTTGACAATTACGGTTGTGTGCGCGGAGAAGGAAAGCAGACTGTCGAAAGTTACTCCGAGGCTTTTCGGTTTAATCACCGTTGGAATTGGTTCGTTATCAACGTAAATANGTTACTCCGAGGCTTTTCGGTTTAATCACCGTTGGAATTGGTTCGTTATCGACGTAAATACCCAGCTGCAGTCTGACCTCCTTCGCCCAGGTGGTGAAAAGGGTAGCTGAGGACTTTGTAGGGGAGAGGGTTAGGCTCCTTGCAGTAAAGAAGCGAAAAAGCTCGTAGAGGTAGCCGTTTACTTTCGAGCACAGGTCATCGATTCCATTCCCAGACGCGATTATCGAGCAATTTTCAGCGTAAGAGACAATCGAGACTCCCGCTATTGGTTGAGGAAGCTTATACTAAATATAAAAAACAGTAATGCGGAAAGGACGCCACACGGTGGAACCCCCGGTTTTATTTTCCTGGGTTTGCTCAATTTATCTCTAAACATTACTGCGATTTCAGAAATAGTTTCTACTATACTTTTGAGGTGTCTTTTAACTTCTCGAATTGATAGGTTCCTTAGCCATTCATCGGCATGTTCTAAGATGTTCTAAGGTTTCCCTCGCCACCAAAATATGTCCCTTAAGTAATTCGGTAGCAGCTCTGCAAACTTTTCTTGTCGTAATAGTCGTATGGCTAGTTTGGCTAATAATTTTTGCAGTTTTGCAGGTAGTAAACTCATTCCATCTAACCCCGAACTGCCTAGACATAATGTCGTCTATTTCGTTATGCAAATTTTGGAGTGCTCTGTGAATGTTTTTTGTCTGTTTGAGAGTGAGACTGGTAGCGGTCTTGGCAGTCTCATCTACTTTCTCATTACCCTCTATCCGCTTGTGGCGCGAAAACCTGCGCTGGTCAGTAACCTTACTGCTCGCCTGACGTTCAGTTACTGACAGTGTATTCTGGCATCCCCTCCCGTTACCATTTTAGAGCTGTTCCTGCATATTTTCAAGGGATCCACGGCTAAGTTTCATTCTGCGCTGCCTGTGCTTCTCGCTCCTATTGAGCTGTGCCCTAACGTTCTGTAATTGATTCCACTATGGTCGTCGCTCTACCTGCGGATTTAGCAGCGTGGTTTTCCGCAGTATTTGGTCAATGGGCGGTAAGCCAAGGATTCTTCCTAGAGCTGGCGTTGAAGTAGACCTCAATGCACAGTTTCGTTTGGTGCTGATCCTTCTCCATTGGCCCGAGGTATGAGGTCTTTTTGCAGCATTCCACCACACTAAAGCGCCATAGAGTAATAATGGTCCGAATGCTGTGTGGCACCAATGCATCAGGCAGGTAACAGACCCCAAGTGACTCCCACCATTCTTTTGTATGCATATAGTACGTTACTGGCCTTTTTCAGTACTTCCTCTATATTGCGCCTCCAGAGCAGCTTACTATTCACAATACTAGTCCCAGTCACGTATCAGGCCCGTTTTGTCTGCGTTAACCCCTAGCCCATTGGGTAATGACCTTCAGGGGCTGCTCATTACGTTTCTGGCAGTGTCGAGGTACTTCTACTACCGCTAAGTAGCCTTGATACGGCCCCACTTTGGGCGCTTTCCCCTCGAACTCCTTTAGGAATTTGTTGACCGAGAAAAACGACTTGGAAGTTAACAGGTGAGGTGGAGGTTTTTGGCAAAGTGTCCATTCTGAAGTGAATTTGTAAACAAAAACAAATGCAGCAACAAGGGTGCGGTGGGCTTTCTACTTCTGAATTTGCCCGAAAA
>NW_016173743.1:0-6262 GCF_001687245.7 Rhagoletis zephyria
GTTTCACATCATCGGCATACATTAAAATTTTTGAATGTTTTATTATAGAAGAAATATCATTAATGAATATCAGGAACAGAATCGGACCAAGGTGGCTTCCCTGAGGAACTCCTGAAGAAACTTTAATGATGTTAGTAGACGTGTTTGCCGTTTTGAATTTAAAAGAAATCGGTTCATAAATACGATTTATATAAATAATTCGACCCCAGCGTCACCTACCTAGTTTTCTGGTAGCCTATAATAGGACCATATATGCACGGTATAACCTTTGAAAATTTGACTGAAAACTATGTAGTTAACTCCGAACAACGAAAACGGCTATTATTTTATACATGTATATAGATTTAAAGTCCAGGGATGACCAAGTTAAATAAAAGCTTGTACAAAACAAAAATTGATAGGTGGACCATCTAGCATTGTAAAGTTTATAATGTGATATGTTGTTGTACGTTTGTAAATTAGATGTGATTGAAATCTTTCTGAAAATGTTAAGTAGCTCCATTTTTTCCAATAATTTCTAAAATGTTGTCTTTCAATATAAAGTTAACGTGGCTTATTAACATTTTATTTTTAATATTTTTATAGAGCTTTGTACAACGATTGTTTATTGGGAAAAATTGAAATAGCAACAAAGTCTAAGCGGTAGAAGTTATAGCAGCTATTTCGGAGATCACCATATATCCTCATCAGCGTTAACCACTGAGCTATGTATACCCCGAAAACTCTTGTTGCTAATTTATTTTCCTTTTTCAACCAACTACTATCCATTTGGTTATTTCAGTGGTTAACGCTTCTGACTTTGCACATCGATTACGCAGGTTCGATCCCTGCTGAATTCTAGAAAAAAGAAGTCTGATGAGGAGATGTGGTGATCTCCGAAATAGCTGCTATAACTTCTACCTCTTAGACTTTGCTTTTTTAATTTTTCCTAATAAACAATCGTGGTACAAATCTGAATAAAAATATAAAAAACAAAATGTTAATAAGCCACAATAACATTGATAAATACATAGTTTAGGAACGGCCTGCCTATATAATAAAGCAAATAAGCAAATGGATGTATAGAATTGACAACAACAACCACGCTGTCGAGTTTAAATAGCGGCAAATCAGCTGCACTTGATAGTAGTTGGTTGAATAAGGAAAATGAATTAGCAACAAGAGTTTACGGGATGTACATAGCTCAGTGGTTAACGCTTCTGACTTTGAACATCGAATNAAAAGAAGTCTGATAAGGAGATGTGGTGATCTCAGAAACAGCTGCTATAACATCTACCGCTTAGACTTTGTTGCTTTTAAAATTTTTCCTAATAAACAATACAAAGCTAAATAAAAATATTAGAAATAAAGTTAACAATTTCATATATATTTACATTTTCGTTTGTTGGAATAGTAATAATGTGGCCAATTTTAAATACTATTCCTCGAAAAATAACTTCGTTGGTTTTCATATAAAAGCTCAAATCTAAATCTGCGGAGGAAAGATGAGCATCTAATTTTAAGTTCAGTATTTCAGTGCCGATAATAATGTCAGCATTGAAATCCAACGCAGAATCACTCTTGCCAACAAGTGCTACTTTGGACTGAGTAGGCAGTTCAGGAGTAAAGTCCTCTCTCGACGTACGAAAACCACGCTCTATAAGTCACCAGAGAAAGATTTTGCGGAAGATTTACGGGCCTTTACGCGTTGGCGACGGCGAGTACCCCAGACGATGGAACGATGAGCTGTATGAGCTTTACAACGACAAGGACATAGTGCAGCGAATTAAAATAAAGCGGCTCCGCTGGCTTGGCCATGTCGTTCGAATGGACACCGACGCTCCAGCACTGAAAGTATTCAACTCGGAACCAGTGATGCCAGATTGTGGGTAATTTCGCTATTTGAGGGATATTTTGCATTAAAAATTATTAAAAGGGGAAAAAAATAAATAAGGGATTTTCTTTTGACGCAGTTATTGTTGCATAATTGATCAAAATTGATGTGATGTGGAGTGAAATGGTATATAATTGTTAAAAAGTATAAGGACAATTTTGAAAATTTTCTTACGTTAACCAATTCAAGCGCTGAGTAAGAAAGAATCTTTTCAGTTGTAACTGGTGTTTCATGTAAAAAGCGGAACAAATTATCTGATGAAATGTTAAACAGCACGTGAACGTGCTTCAATTTTAAAGTCACCAAAAAATTCTTTTAGGCCCTTAGCGAGTGAGCAAAAAAATGAAAGTGAAAAAATGAATGAGTGAAAAAAATGTAGAAAAAGGGGTTTTTTCTTAACAGCGGTCGGCCCTCGGCAGGCAATGGAAAACCTCCGAGTATATTCCTGCCATGAAAAACAGCTTCTCATAAAAATACACTCGCCATTCGGAGTCGGCGTAAAACTGTAGGTCCCTCCCCTTTGTGTGACAACATCAAGGGGACCGCCACAAATTGGAGGAAAAGCACATATGTGTAAGCGCCAAACTATTATTATTATTTTATATGAATTTTACTTCTTTACTACTGAAACATGTATATGTTTAAATTCGTTGGGAATTATGTGGGATAAATTTTCAAGATGTGGGTAATTGAGGGATTTTTTCCCCATTTTCGTGGGATTTTTAACAGATAATGTCTGGCATCACTGCTCGGAACCCGCTGGTGGTAGCAGAGGAAGAAGGAGGCCCCCACTGCGATGGAAAGATCAGGTGGAGAAGGACTTGGCTTCACTTGGCGTTTCCAATTGGCGTCAGCTGGCACAGAAGAGAAACGACTGACGTGCTTTGCTGAGCTCGGCCAAAATCTCTTAGGCGGTTACAGCGCCAAAAAAGAAGAAGAAGATTTCAGTGCTTATAAAACTATATTCTGGTTGAAAAAAATTAATTTTTAAAAGACATTGAGAAAACCTTAGCGAAGACTTAATTGCGAATGTTAGTGGAACATTTGATCTGAAGGTAATATTTTGGAAATATTGCTTATGCAATTGATGTTCAGCTTCAAAACGAAACGACCATACATATTTTAATGGCCCCAATTTTCTGATTATATTAGGATAATGTACAAGATTGTGAAATTTTGGTTTTAAGTGGTCCTTAAAAAGTTGATAGGTTTTGTTGTGTTCTTCTATTAATAATTGCAGATTGTTTAAAATAGCATTATAGTACTTGGATAATAACAGTAAATCAATAAGTTTGACAAACAAAACTTGAAATTTATAAACTAAATCATCTCGATCTATTAAATCACCTATAATGAGCAGTATCAAGGGAGAAAATGTTTTCATTTGTCTAGCGTTCATTTTGAAAGAAAAGTTTTTTGTATATTACTTTTTTGAATTGGGGAACTTACGTTGCCAATTTCATTGTCTCCATACTGAAACATTTGTTTCCTATAATTTAATAATTCTAAACAAAACAACTTTGTTTCATACACAAAGTAGTGTAAAATTTTAGAAAATTTATATCTACAAGCACCTAGAAATAAATCGTGCATTATATGACACGCAATGTTATCAGTGACATGAAAACTTGGAAGAGAATTGAATATTGAAAAACTTTTAATTCCAAAAAGACAAAATATAGGTATTGTAACTATTTTCATTTCTTAATGAGCTAGGAAATTCAAAGCAATCTACACGAGTCTGATGTTTTTCCCTTTTACATATTCTGCAAAAGGAATTCGCTGAAAATGAGCTAACATATCCTAGTACAGTGCTTAGGCCAAGATCATCGCCCAAAATTTGCGCCAGTTTTAAATATTTTCTACAAATTTTGCCATCTGAATTAATTTGTAAACGTTCCATTTCTAATTTTTTAGGAATATTAAGTACAGGTGTGAGGCATACAGCAACTCCTCAATCTTGTAGGTCTCGACTTTTAACAAAACCCGCGACAAATATATTTGATAATCTGCTAATTTGAAACTGGGGTAAGATTGGAAAGCTGTCATATATTCCGCATATTTTTTGTTGACCAGATTTGCTGCCCAAGGGATTATTAAATTTCGAAATAGTCCATATAGAAGAGTTTCGTGAAAACTGCAGGTGGAGTAGGAGTTTTTGTGCGTAACATATTTGATTACGAGATATTTAGGTATAATTTGTTGAGTGCGGATGTGTTAAAAGTTTTACTAAAAATTAATAACAAGGAAATAAGTCTAATCTGTGTCTACAGACGTCACTCAGAATCTGGTCAGTTCTTTTTGGAGGAATTCTCAAGCTTTTTATACAATGAGAAAGCAAGTAATGCGGTTATTTTAGGTGACTTAAATTTGGATATTTTACAATCGAACGCAGTTTTGGAAAATTACCTGACTCTGATGGCCAGTCATGGGTTTGCTTCATACCTAGATGAGCCAACAAGGAATTCTTCTGGCACTTGCCTGGATCATGTTTTTTGCCGATTAAGTGGTATCTATTCTTGTACCAGCTTAAATCTGGATCTTCAAATCACTGATCACACTATGACTGGCATTAAACTTGAAAATTTCTGTTACGTCAAGAAGATCGAGAAAAATAAATCTCAAATAACAAAAATAAACTATGCTTTGTTAAATGAAAAGCTACTTTTTGAGGATTGGGAAAAAGTTCACTCTGAGAAAGATATTTCAAAAGCATACTCCCTATTCATTTATACACTGCACTCTCACATACGGTCCGCTAGCTACACCTTTGTCCCGCGCAAATTTAAAAATAAACCGTGGATTAGTTCTGACCTCATTAAAAAAATCAAACTGAAAAACAAATTAGGAAGTAAGTGTCACAAGCACCCATCTAACCAGATACTCCGTTCTCGTTATAAGAACCTTTGCAAAAAATTAAGTAAAGATATCCAGTCCCAGAGAGATTCTTATTTTTTCCATAAGTTTCAAGAATCTCGAAGCAATTCGAAGAAGGAATGGGATATCATTAACAGTATTGTTGACAAGAACTGTAAAACTGACAATCAGACAATATCATTGAACGACTGTGGTAATATCATATCCAAGCCTTCTGCTGTTGCTGGTGTATTCAATGATTTTTTTGTATCAGTCGGGCAATGTAAATTTTCACCGTGGAAGTGTGTCATGTCGGATAACAATATAATTAATTCTAAAATCAGCTTTTTATTTGAACCTTTCTCAGGCTCGGAGATATTGTCTGTAATAAAAAACCTCAACAACTCTAGTTCTTGTGGGGATGATGGTGTTTCGAACCAACTGCTTAAAAGCGTTGCTCTTAACTTGTTAGACATTCTGAAACATTTATTCAATAAGAGTGTCTTCTCAGGAATTTTCCCAGATAATTTGAAATGTGCAACTATTATTCCTTTATTTAAAAAGGGTAATAAGAAAGATAAAAATAACTATAGGCCAATTTCATTACTACCATCGATATCAAAAGTTTTTGAGAAGGCACTCAAAAGCAGGATTTTATTATTTCTTGATAGTAAGAATTTTAGGACTAACCGTTCAACCAAGGATGCCCTCCTAGATTTTTGCTCATTTATTTATCAGGGATTGGACAATAAAAAGAGTTGTGCTGGTCTTTTCGTTGATATTACGAAAGCATTTGACACGGTGGATCATGCCATTTTACTGAATAAATTATATTCGGTCGGCTTTCGTGGATATATATATAAGTGGTTTGAATCTTATTTAACCGGAAGAGTACAAAGGGTTAAAGTTCACGACAATTTCAGCAATTATAATACAATAAAAATCGGAGTTCCACAAGGTTCTGTGCTAGGTCCGATCCTGTTCCTGGTCTATATAAACTCAATTTTTGATCTGCCTTTCATAGGAAAAGCCACTGCATTTGCTGATGGTCTTGCACTTGCATATAGTTCAACAAATTCATTTGAACTGGTAGCTAGTCTAAATCATGACGTTTATCTTCTGAGAGCTTGGTTTGCTAAACAGAAGCTCATTGTTAGCAGTAAAACGAAATTAATTTATTTTAGCCTGAATGCGAGGAAATCACCAGATGTGAAAATTACCTTTCATTCTTCGTACTGCGATCGACTTACATTACATAGGCATTTGTGCCCTGAGGTAAAATCTGGTACTTTCAATTCCCTTGCGTCCTGCAGTAACAATTGTTTTGTAATTGAGATAGTTGATGACTTCCAATATCTCGGTGTATCCATTGACCATAACTTGAATTGGTGTAACCACATATCCCGTTTAAAACAATATCTTCAATCCGCATTACGTTGCTTTTATCATCTCAGAAAATATTGCTCTAATAATACTCTGAAAACAGTTTACTATGCGTTATTCAATTCTAAATTATCATATGGTATCAGCTGT
>NW_016173743.1:9486-11622 GCF_001687245.7 Rhagoletis zephyria
AAAAATGTGAAATCCTTCCTTCTGAACCTTTCATACAATGAGGTCGAAGTTTTGCTACGGACCATTACCTAAATTTTGTTGCTTTTAAACTTCCGTTTGATGTTCATCTTTCGGCACGTACTTGTGTATGTCAATAATTTTCGATTTTATTGAAGGCTATTCGCAGTTTATAAATATTATTTTTTTTTATTCTTCTGCTGTAATTCTTACCATTTTATTTTATTTTTCTTAACGCCACCCCGCTGTATTTATATGGCTTTACTAGAGATGGCATTTAATACTATGTTAATTTTAATATACAAAATGCCTTATCTTGTCTTATATCTCAGTTAATGTCGTTATGAAATTAGAAATATTTGTTTGAGTTACATTTATTAACAACTGTAACTTATGTATGTAGATATAAGCAAAAATGTTCAATAAATGAAATGAAATGAAATTATTCTTAACATTTATAAGGAAACTCCTCCGATAGATGCATTCAACATACCTGCACATTGGCGATACCTGCCTTAAAAATTGTGCAACTATTATTAACTATCAAAGAAAGTATTAGGTTTACCTGCACTGGCCCTACAATTACCTAATTTTACAAGCTTTTATTTATTTTGCNCCCTATGAGAACGGGTTAGAAATCATTTTGATTGCGTCATGAAGAAAAGAAATGTTTTTATTTGCCTCACAGAATGTCGTTAATACTTTGTGAATGGGAGTTGTTATATACTCTGTTACTGCATTTTGAATTTCAGACACGTCTTTACGAGAAAAGTTTGTGTTGGAATGAATTTGAAGCGAAAATTCCACTACCGATTCTTTGAGTAAACTGTTAAAATTTTGTTCCGAAAAAATATTGTTCTAAAAATGCCCATACCTGATTACTTCTTTGCGAATACTCAATTTCAAAAACATACGAAAGTTTAATAATGAAATCTATGCACTTCATAAAAGAAGCACATTTGCATTTAAGACCACCGAAAAAACATAAAGCTTGGAAATTGATGAAATATCTTGTCCTACTACTATAATTCTGGGCTGTAACTTTTCCTTCCTAAGAGCAAACAAATCAGTGATCTCGATTATTGTACGTTGAATATCGTTGCATGTCGCGACGAGCATTACGAAATCACGTTGAGCATCAGCAATTGAAGGTTTATGATCTTAACTAAGGTGCAGAGGCTGCAGCAGAGCATGAAGGAGAAGTGTACATATACAATATTTTGAGTCTGTAAAGGGCACTGTATAAATTATTTGTAAATTTAGTCTTATAAAGGATTTAACTTTCGTAATTCTGCTACAATATGAGAGTTTAAAGAAAAGTTCCCTTGAGTAGCGATCTTTAATATCGGTGTCGAAAATTCCGTAAAGCTGTTCATAAAAGGTTTCCAATTTCAGAAATAGCACATTTGCTCTACCTGGGTATAGCGTCTGAAAATCAATTTCAACCTAAGTATGAGAAATTACATCAAAATGTAAATATTTTAATCATATATGTAATACTTCTATATTAGCAGTAAGCTAACTTCTCAATGTGTAAGCATTCCGAAATCAAAGCGAGACAGTCTAGTACCGTTTTTGTCAATGTATTGTGTACTTGAGTGCCGTTTTTGTATATGTATTGTGTACATGTTTATTTATAAACGTATGTGTTCCTTTTCTTTCGTACGTGTTTATTGATATATCTGTACTGTGGTGTTTTCGGACGGTACTAGCTCTTACTGCCAATATAGGAGTATTACATATATGATTTTAATAAATGGCAACTTAACTTAACTTAACGGAACGTAGAACTTAGGAAATCAAAATGAAACAGATTCGACGTGGCATTAAGTTACGTTAAGTTTCGGCTGTTCAATTATAAGCAAAATCCATTTAAGAGAATCTTTAAGTGAGAGCCACAAATATTAAATATATGTTTTTCATCTTTCCGAAAGCTACCGCTACATGGTAAGCCGGGGTGTATCAATTTTGAGTAAATTAGCGACCTTAAATTGCGAAGTATTGAAGTTTCAAGCATTTCCGAAATTTACCATAATATGAAAAACCGTAATTTTATCCCGATTTCAATAATTTTGAACGTTTTGATTTTGTGTGGCATGCACAATAACCATACCGAGTTTGGTACAAATTGGTAGAACG
>NW_016173744.1:0-11619 GCF_001687245.7 Rhagoletis zephyria
TTTGGCATGTCTTTCCACCAGTCAATTTGCATACACACGCGATAATATGCGTCGCAAAAAGACCGCAATGATTAGAGGTGCTCCAGGGCGTATGAGTGTCGGCTTTCGTTAAGGTATGTAGATTGTACATACATATTTACAAATTCATTTGTCCTCGAACTTTTATTGAAATGCTGCTAATGGTTTTTCTGGTTTATTCTTTAACAAGAAAACAAATTTATTCGTGTTTATGTACGCATACACAAATGTATCTACCCTCCAGTACTGCTGGAGTCAATCGCTACTTTTGAACCGCTACTGCACCGACTCCTAGGTAAGTAGCTACTCTATTAACCCGTGGTAGTGCACATGGTAGTGCAGAGTCGAACCAGTCGTAAGCAGAATAGCGAAAAACTACGACAGAGGGCGCCCATAAATCACGCAAGTGACTACTTTAGTAACTCCAGGTAGTGCAGAGAGAGCCGATGGTGACTACCGCCTAGGACATTGCCTTGTAAAAGTAATCGATGAAATACACTGCAAGTAGTCGGTCGGTAATTGACGGTGTTTATCAGGTAGCTACCGATTCAGCAGTCCTGTAGTCACTCCCCCGTACTGCAGGGTATGTATATAAGCACATCTGTGTTTTGTTAATATTTGCTCTAGCAAACTATAAGTATTTGCACATCTACGGTAGAATAATGGAAATAATCACATGCTTATTTGCATTTTGTTAAAACTATATTACCGGCATACCGTTTTACTGTACTTTGTATTGTTTCGCACCTATTAAAATTGCTAATACGATAATAATGCTAAATTTCTCAACTTGTTATAAACGAAATTATTTGCACGCACATTTTATTGTTTATTTGCACGCATGCCAGTTGAAGTGTTGGCATTTGTGCTTCTTCTATTCAGTGAGTAAAGAAGGATATATTTGAGCGAAATACAGGGCAGCTTTTTTTGCATTTTTGATTATTGCGGGTGTAGTTAATTAATGGGACCTAAAGGAAGGCTTGGGTATAGAGTTTAAAAACCTCTCATCGCCTAAGTTTTTGATAAACAGGGAAATGTGTTTCCCAAATTTGGCAGAGTTTTTACAACAGCAGCTAAGGCGTGAGTAACACTGGCTAACAAAATTTGGCGGCAGAGCTTTTCAGAACTGGTTTTCTGTGGATTAATAATTTACTCAAGTTTGCAAGGAAACGCATTTTCCCATTTTTTTATACTTGAAATGCGGATTGTTTTGAAAAGCATAAAAACCAAGCAGAACATTAGCCACAACAACTATTTTATTTTATTTTTTTTGATAAAAAAAATATACCTGAAATACTTATATCGTTGGCTTTTTCAAATATTACAGCAGAGACATACGCACATCTGAATAAATATCCAAGTAATTTTTAAGCGAAAAACAAAACCGAACTCAATTCTCATATAAAAATTTAAGAGTAACGTTAACTTCTTCATGATCCAAAGATGACATCTAAACTTAGTTGGTATGGGACCTCCTCTGCGATACCACCTTTCCTTTAAGAAAAAAATATATAGAAATTGGCTAACGGGTTTCAAAGTTATGCGGTAGAATACATAACTAAAAAAAATATTCTGTCGAGTTGATAGCCTCCTCCTTTTTTGAAGTCGGTTAATAAATTAAAACTAAAGCAAGTATCACACGAATTCAGGCAGTCACAGTATGGGGTTGTCTAGCAAGTCTTATAGAGAATTAGTTCAGCTTAATAAAAAAAAAATTCAAACAACCCCACTCTGTACTCTCAAAATGTACAAATCTGTACAAATGTACAAATCGTGTGATCCCTGCTTAATAGTTCTACTTTTCAATGTGATGTTATTACATTCCGTTTTAGGGTCAGAGCAGTGAAAGAGGTAGAGTTCTACCCTCTCGATCTCGTCGACGCAAAAATGGAATTATGGACGGATTTAAATAAAAATTCGCTTCTTAGTACGCTAAATTTAAAAATGCAGTATGAATTTGAAAATTTGGGTTCATGTGGCATTTACATATGTATGTAGATATAGTTCGTTCTATTTTCAAAAGTGAGGTGTCAAGTAACAGGACGTGGCCATGTCGTTCGAATGGACACTGACGCTCCAGCTCTGAAAGTATTCAACTCGGAACCCGTTGGTGGTAGCAGAGGAAGAGGAAGGCCCCCACTGCGATTGAAATACCAAGTGGAGAAGGACTTGGCTTCACTTGGTATTTCCAATTGGCGTCAGTTGGCACAGAAGTGACACAACTGATGTTCTTTGTCGAACATCGCCAAAATCGATTAGGCGGTTACCGCGCCAAATACGAACAATAACAAAGGCTTTGCTGAATTAAAAAATTTAATCTCAGAATTTAATTCATCCGATTAAAAAATAAACAGTTGCTGAAATTTCTGTCTTTGTGCCTATTATCAGCGTAGATGTAGAAAGGTCTCTTTCCATGTTTACGAATGTATTCCGCGATAATAGCCCATCATTTATTTTTGAAAATTTTTCCAAATATTTTGTTGTTTCTTTAACTAAAATATAATTGTGTTACTTAATTACCTACGAATTAAGATGTAAATCCTCAAAATATGGCTGCAAATTTTTATGATCACATATTATATCTGTGTTTTGCTGTTACACATACGCCCCGGCAAACAACTCTCAAACTTTGTGGGTAAAACAAAGGCGACTCTGCTAGAATATTTTTTTTCTTTTAAGTTTACATAACAAAAGAAAAAATACAAAAACAAAAGCGAATATAGAGGCAAGCAAAGAAAAGCAGAACTTGATGCGAGACGTAGTGCAAAATACTTTTACAATGAATAATAGTGAATTATATGCCGTTTACAACAACAACACAAACGCCACCAACAGCAGCGCCTAGAACCCTCCAGCAACTTTGACTGTCATCCTTTGTAAGACACCGACTACAGAAAAAGCCAAACAAATATTTTTATTTGTGCAGCAATGCAATATGGCAGCAACAACCAGTATTGCTACAACACCGAACACAGCAAACCGACTGACAGAACAAATGACGCTGTTAATGAGGCACTCACCTGTGCGCTTAAAGGAAATGAGATTGAAACAAAAGCGCATTGAAAATAAGTAAGGGGGAAAAAGTGAGCTATGACGAGCGTCAGCGAGTGAAATGTACGCATAAAAGACAATAAGCCAAACTGGCAGGCAGGTAAATTGACTGAAAGACATATGAAAATGTCTTGCTGTCAGAATGTAATATATGAAAGAGGGTTGGGAGTTAAAGTAGACTACATGTACATTAGAGGGGTTCGGAAAAAAAAAACGATTTTTTTTTTTTTTAAATTCATAAACGCTACCTCAAATCATTGTTATTTGTGATAAAAATTATTTAAAAAAGCGAAACGTGTTGAATGTTTCCAGTGGGTTTATGGGGTTGTTGATTACGAATCTAAAGTCAGATTTTCAAAACTGAAAATTGTGTTTAAGAGTTTCATTCAAATCAAATATTTTTTTTAATTGGTTGCCATTTTGGATCCGCCATTTTGAATGTTTAAAAATTGTATTCAGATTCCTAATAGCAACCCCAAGACCAGGGGGTTCCAACCATGATAATGTGTAAATCGTTCAGTATCAACGTTTTAATTTGAGGAGTATCTTTTCGAGAGCATATTTTCGGGAACTAGGCTCATTCTAACTGTCCAAGACAGGTATGTTATTAAGGGAATATTCCCCAGTAATACCTTAGTGATTATATGTAAAAACCACACTTTTAGCTGCATTTCAACATGTCATGAAAATAAAAAAATTTAGAACATCAGCGTTTTTATAAAAAACAGATCAGCGCGACCTCTAAAAACACTTTTTTCAAAATAAAAAAATACGTGTCACAAATAACAATATTTTTAAGTAGCGTTTATGAATTTCCAAAAAAAAGCGTTTTTATGAACCCCTCTAATGTACATATATGCATATATTACTTTGTTATGAGCTGACGAGCACTTAAAAGATGCTGAATGCACAATGAGCTATGTGTACTTAACGCAAGATGTCTATGACGCAATGCAGTAGTCTACTTTGTAGGCCCTACAAAATATTATGTTCACATAGCCAAACACATTTACTTGGGTATGTAAGTATTCAAATGAATAAGTACATACTTTATTTTAAAAGTGAAAAAACTTCTGTATTTGTCAATGTTATTGTGGTTTGTTAACATTTTATTTTTAATATTTTTATTGAGCTTTGTACCACGATTGTTTATTAGGAAAAATTGAAAAAGCAACAAAGTCTAAGCGGTAGAAGTTATAGCACTATTTCGGAGATCACCACATCTCCTCATCAGACTTCTTTTTTCTTTTTTCTAGAGCTCAGTGGTTAACGCTTCTGACTTTGAACATCGAATTCGCAGGTTCGATCCCTGCTGAAGTCTAGAAAAAAGAAGTCTGATGAGGAGATGTGGTGATCTCCGAAATAGTGCTATAACTTCTACCGCTTAGACTTTGTTGCTTTTTCAATTTTTCCTAATAAACTATCGTGGTACAAAGCTCAATAAAAATATTAAAAAGAAAAAACTTCTTGTTTTATTTCATAAAAAATATTTGCTAGTGAGTATTTTATTATAAATCTTGGAAACTAAAAAAAAATTCAATGAAATTACATATTCGGACACTAAATCTGTATAAGGTTAGGTTAAAAAAATTAAGGATCCAAAAAGGTGGGCTTGGAAATTGCCGTGCCGTAAACTCCAATATTCTTCGAAAAGAAACCTACACTCCTTTGCCCATCCTCAACGCGTGTTGGTATACTGTCGTATTGTTGTATGTCGTAAACTTTAAACGGCTAAAACTATACATGCTTAAGGGATTCGCAAGCTACCATGAACGTCGTATTATGAAATTTCACACCGTTAAACAATTGTTGGCTGTGGTTTCGAGACCCCCAAACATTTATTTAGCCGTTAAAACTTTACGACCCTTACGACACCTTGTGAACCACCTAAATGAATAAATAGGCGTTTAAAGTACATATAGCAATTGTTAATGACTTATGTAATTTTTAATGACGATTTCAGTTCTGTGATTGAAATTCCTAGTTCAAAAAATATGTCACATGGGCCTCTTTACAATTATTTTATAGTTAATATAATTTTGTTATGATTGTTTTGAGTTTAAAAAACTTTCTTTTTTAATACTTCCTTACAAAAATTGAAGGCAGAGTGCTGTTTGGAATGCTCCAAAAATACTCAGACATCCTTGTGCGTTTTATAGCGGTATTTTGGCGGAAAAAGTAAAACTGTTTGATTATTAAATGTGAATGGTTTAGCATTCACTTCACTTTTTCTTATAACTTTTGTTTTTATTTTTCTTGTTATAGGTTCATATGAAAACATAGTACTTCTAGACGAAATCGGGGAAATTGACCAAATATTTTAATATATGTAAGCAGAAAAAATTACACTTTATAAATACTAACTTTGATGGATAAAAACTATGTTTCCTTCATTATCATTCGCCTTCCTGAAAAAAAAAAAATTAAATTGCGGATTTTTGCGACTTAGTATAAAGCTTTGCTTTCACTATATTGAATTCAATGACATTTGTCGTCAAACAAATGAAAACTCAGTGTCAAATGGGATTAAAAAACGGTATATTGATTGATTTAGATCAGGATAGGTCTTCAGGCGTGTACATGCGCTGCTATACCAGCTATATGTCCGTTTTTGTCCCATAATATCATCAGCGAATCCGTACCATTAAAGAGATAAACTTGTGTCAAAATAAGTGGACAAATTTTGGCGTCAAAATATGACATAGTGAAAACCAGCCTTAGCGATGGCTCGAAAATTTCATTTGTATGAGAGAAGATGCCTAGCACCAACAGCAAAAAAAATAAAAATAAAAATCAATGCAATTTGCTAAGCTCTTGAAATTTGCACTAGTACTAAAATTTAATGAACTACTAAGCTGCATACCAAAATTGTTTCTAAAAATTCTGAATTTGAATTTGATACGTAGCGGCCAAGCGCCTCACCTACTGCACCTACTAAATGTATTGCATTTCGGCCTAATATCGTGCATTTATCCAAAACAGAAACGACCCTTTCCACTTTTTTTGCGCTTTCTCGTCTCTTTTTTTTTAATTTAGAAAGAAGTCTCGTAAAACAATTGTAACGGATTTGTTACCAACAGAGCGAACTTTTGTTAGACCCCTCGCAGTTGGTATATAATAATATATTTTTCAACGAGTATTCTCACTCCTTTCCTCGTATGGGAAACTCTATGCCCTAAAGTGCGTATTTTTGTTTTAAATAGGTGCTAAATGTCCGAAAGGGATGAATAAAAAACTCCCCAATCGCACTTTACTGCTTTGTTGCAGGGAAAAGAAAATAAAATTACAACAATGCAGGAAGAGGAAAGTCATTAACACCAAAACACGCTCAATCACATGCTCTTATCGCTCGTATAAGCTGCCGGGCATGTTTGCACAAACCGCATGCAAAAGGCAACAAAATCAACGCCTAACTCACACAGATAAGTTAAATAAAAAAAGGCTGAAAATGAAGTGTGAAAAGCTATGTTAATGTTGATGTTGCAGGCTGCGGACAAACAGCCGAACGAAAAAAGGACATTGAAGCAAATGACACATGCTTTGTTGGGTTTTTGTGTAAACAGGGATAGAACAACAACAACAACAAAGAGGGACACTCACAATTACAATGACAAGAACGGCAGAAAAGGCCGCAATCGATGCAATGCGAACGTTATGTGACAGCGAGGGCTGGTAGAGGAAAGCTTTTCGGAAGCTTGTTTGCTTTTGATCTAATAACGTTGAACCCATCAATCTCGGCAACATTTGAAAGGCGCAGCAGCATCGGTTGGCCGTTTCGGTTGAATATAAAGTAACTGATGGCCATCTGGACGCAGTCGGTGGCAGCTGTTGTGTTTATATTTGACAAGAAAAAACTCATCAAAATAACGCCAGACTGTGAGGCAGTTTAATTTGTTTGGAAAAATCACGCCTCATGTGCAAAAGAAATATATTACTACCATTTAGAATGTTCAACAAATTATTCATTTTCATATTCGGTACATTATTTGGTTTTGATGGAGATCCAAAACTGAAATGAAGCTACACGGAGAAAATGGTTATTCTGACTGAAATGCAAGTGTTTATTTCAATGTTTCATAAATTCCATATCGACGGCTGAATGGAAGATCGACCTATCGTGGCAGCCCTATCTCAGAAAACTTTTCAAGATCGCCCTGTTTCAGAATTCAGTTCAAAAACGCCCTATCTCGACATATTTTCAGTTGAGGTGGAGTTAAAAAATTAAGGACCACGTGAATTAAGGCCGTCAACGCGGAAAGCATTTGGCCGCAAAAATACTGACGCTGAAAAGGCGGCCGAATTTCATTTTTTGACTGATCTGGTCAAAGAGCCAGCGGCCCAAACTTCTATTAGGAATGAAAATTGGGTTAAAAAAATCATGGAAATATCAGACGATTACTACAGTCTTCCACCGCACAGAGGAGTATTTGCATAGCAAAACCGGTCAAAATTATTTTATGTGTTTTTCTACTCAGCAATATAATAAAACTTAAACTAAATCATAACTAGGGATTTATGGGATAAAAATGACTAACTACGGTTATCTTAGGAACATCGATATATCATACTTTAAGATCCAATTGTACATAAATGCCAACCGTTATGATGAAAAATGTAAAAAGGCTATCCCTACGTTCACACGGAAAAAAAATCTAAATTGCTTTTGAATTGAAATACTTTCTTAGCAAGCGTCCAGTGACTTTCGATGAGCTTTAATTTACTGGCATTAGAGTACGACGTTCGGGTGGTAGAAGTTGAGATTTCTCGACTAAGTACTAGAACGGGCTACTTGGGTTCAATGAATATAGTTAGTATAATAATTTTTCGCTTACACTTTGCTAAGTGTTTGGTCGAGCTTCTGCTCCAATTTGTGTTATTATATTTTGTATTATTATATAAATAGAGGGACCTACAGTTTTACGCCTGCAAACAGCAAATGGATATTATGGGAAGCGTCTTCATGGCGGAAATACACTCGGAGGTTTGCCATTGCCTGCTACAGCCGATTTATGCGACCAAAATTATTTTTATGAATACTTCAATTCGAAATATTTAAAAAAGACGTGCTTTGACGTATAGAATTTTAAATGTTTAAAATCAAGTAAATAGAAGGGCAGGACGTCCAATTATTCCATCAAAACAAAGAAAATAAAATTGCTTAACCTTTGACATGGAGTCTGTTGCAGTGGCCCAATTGTAGAAACATGCATATTGAACTGTTCGTCTCGGCGCAGGGAAGGTTTATATCTAGGTTAAAACATTAATAGAGTTACCACCTGTTGAAATTTCTAAGCTTTAATTAAACAAAGAATATAAGTGCGATCTCGTACAAATACCCCAATATGCAGCGGCCGCCCAGAAAACCAATGCACCGTACGACATGAGCAAAAATTAAAAAAAAAAAACAAAAACAAACAAAAATTCGCCTAGTGAAAATAAATTACTGCGAAAAGTTTTTGCTCTCCGTTTTGACAGAGCCGGGCAACGGCGGAGACGAAGTTGCATGGTTTCTTCTTCGTCCTCATCGGGGTTGCGTTCAGTATAGCCACATTTTTCTTGTATTCAACATTGAAATTCATCTATGACGTCCCCTTTTTGTCTCCTATTTGTAGATCAACTCGATGGCGATAGTGATAGAAAACCTGGATTAAATATGAAAGTTTCATAATCACCCTACATAAAAGCTACACACACATTATTTAATAATTTATATGTCTTGTTAAAAAGACCTACTGCCTATCCATAATGGATGATAACGTTGCTCACATCTGCTACGCCTATTATTATGCTAAAACTTTTTTTGTTTGCAAAGTTTTTTTTCTCACTAAATTTTAACCAGGCATTTTTGCGGTCCTTCAGTAAATGCCTTTCTTCTATTCCTTTTTGTTTTATATGTATATAAATATGTACATATGTCATTATTGTGAGTTGCAAATGTGATATCGTAAATGTAACACATGTAATAAAATATGTATATAAATGTGCATTTTATGTATCAAGTATGTATGTATATGCATTGTCATCTATTTAAACAGGCAATAAGTTTGCTCTTAGTGAGCTTTAAAGTTACAGGTTACTTGAGAAAACGGCCCTTAGTATGTTAGGTTGCGCATAAACAACATTCCTGCATACATACGTATGTATGTATGTAGGTGCATATGTGTTGTTGCAAATATTTATACAGTATTGGACATATCTATAGCACCCCCCTTTCAAAGTGATATTGTTTGCCACTTATGCTTAATTATTTATTTTTAAGAATTTTCAATTAAAGTACAGTTCTTTCCCTAACAAATTTTATGTTTAACACTTCTTAAAATATTACAAAATAATGCAACAAATTTTCACCCAGAAGTACTAGAATTTTTCTGAGTACACAGTTTTGTAGTCATTAAATTTTATTCTGATAATATGCAAGTTTCAAGTGGCTAAAAACTACCGTAGATTATTTAGAATTTTTTTGCCTTATTTGCTTCCATATAACGAATAAACAAAATTTATTTTTATATGGAAGAAACCCGCAACACCTTCGGCGAAAGAAATTCTAAAAAATCAACGGTAATTTTTAGCCACTTGAGACTTGCACATTATCAGACTAAAATTTGATGGGCTACAAAACTGTGTACTCAGAAAAATTCTAGCACTTCTGACANACTTGCACATTATCAGACTAAAATTTGATGGGCTACAAAACTGTGTACTCAGAAAAATTCTAGCACTTCTGACAAAAAAAGTTTGATATTTGGGTGAAAATTTGTTGCATTCCATTGCAGTTTTCGGCAAAGTTTTAAGCTTGGGTTTATATGGGTTTTGTTAGAGAATGAACCGTATTTTAATTGCAAAATCCTAAAAATAAATAAATAAACATGAGGGGCAAACAATATCACTTTGGAATGGGGATGTTATTGTATTGGCCAATACTGCATATGTGTATATGTATGTAAATAGTAGCCCATATCAACATTTTTACCAGTTTTGAATATTTTTCTTTTGCTAAGGCTCATTAATTTTTTATTAAAATTCAGCTCCTTGTCTAACAAAAATCATATCGCGACCTAAAGGTGAAAAGGTTCCAAGTCCACTTTTTTTCAAAATTTATTTTTTTTTTTGAAGCAGAATGATAATGCCAAACTACATCGATTTTTCGTCTCTCCTGAACAATCTCAAAAAATTTACTTGGCACCTTTTCATCTTTATGTAACGATATACATAAGTCCAAATTTCAAAATTGTACAGAATTTAAAAAATTGCACAAACTTTTCATCCCATTTCCAAGTATTTTGACTCAAATTTCGGAATTAATTTAGCAATTTTATAGCTTTTTAAAATGCAGTACATTAAAATGACAGTTTGAGGTTGCTAAAAAATCGCACTAATTTTTGATAAATTTTTTTCTGACGGTGTTATTAATTTTTTTCCATACATAAAAAAAAATACGATTTTTTAGCAACTTCAAACTTGCTCTTTATCTATTGTACTGGCTATTATATAGCTAATAAACTATAAAACTGCATACCAAAAATTATGTTAGGAAGTAAAATAAAAATGCTTGGAATTGGAACGAAAAAGTTGTGGAATTTTTATAATTTTGTACAAAGTCTTAAATTTGTATTTATATTGTATTTGTTAGATAAAAATCTATACTTTTATATAAAAATAATAAACATTAAACAAACAAAAGAAAAGTAGTCAAAACTGTTCAAAATGTTGAAGGGCTATCG
Organism: Rhagoletis zephyria; assembly: GCF_001687245.7. Classification (NCBI taxonomy): domain Eukaryota; kingdom Metazoa; phylum Arthropoda; class Insecta; order Diptera; family Tephritidae; genus Rhagoletis; species Rhagoletis zephyria. The sequence continues at coordinate 10,791 of NW_016173744.1, forward strand.
TTTCGCCGCGGGCTGTATATGCATACATACATACGTATCAACTTGGCAACCTGTTCTAAAATGCATTGCCTTATAATGTCTTCTAATTTGTTCGCTTCTTTTACGCATTGCCGGTAATGCATTGTAGAATTTTCTACAATATTTTATGAGCTTCACTGCTTTGATTCATTACGGAGAATGCAAAGTAGAATGCTTCACCGTAGTCAGCTGGACAATAGAATGAATACCCAAAAATTCTTTGCTAGCGTTACTTTCAGTGGAAAATTCCATCGCATAAAAATCAAGTTTTGCTTTTCATTCAAACAATGAAGTGAAGTACATGAGTGAGTTGAATTAAATATATATATATGTTTTATGTATATTTTTAATTAAGATCTAAATACCTAAATGCATAAAACTTATTTTTAAAAATTTTAATTTCTGTGGTAATCGGTTCTGCGGTGAAAATGCCTACACAACACTTTGGTTTACCCTAAGTTCTTCAAATTTTGGAGATTTTTCATTGCTTTTGCGTTTTAATTACACCACTCATTTGTGGTGAGTTTGGTTTATCATCGCGTGCTCATTTAGCGCTCGTGCTATATATTTGTGGCCACAAACAATAACCGCCTAAGTCGACTTACGAATAAATGGAGTTATGCTATCGTTCAATTCAAAAAAACAGTGGTCAACCCTTTTTTTCCTACATCCTAACAATGCTACGGCTCTTCTTTCGAACTTTTTTTTTACACATATGTACATACTGTACACATGTCTGCATCTAGTATGTATGCATTTTGTTGAAAATGGCAGCAGAATGTTACAAACTTTGTGTTTCCTGTTTTTTTTT
>NW_016173745.1:0-11617 GCF_001687245.7 Rhagoletis zephyria
TTTATCGAAGATTTTGTATTTCTCTAAATTAGGTGCAGCGGTTACCAAGATATACACATTTAACCATAAGTGGGCGTAGCTACGCCCATTTTCCAAAAATTTATAATATTCTTATTTCTCGTCTAAAAATTGTTGTAAATATCAATCTTCAGTGAATAATCTTCAGTAGTTACTAAAATATCGCAGTTTTTGTATTTCCGCAAATTTCCGTTATATGGGAAGTGGGCGTGGTTACAGTCCGATTTCGCCCATTTTCTTATATACAAAATTTCGTTGAGATATCTCAATGTTTGCTAGAGTTATCGTGTACACGGACGGACGGACAGACGGACAGACAGACATGGCTTAATCGATTTCTTTTTTCATNTGTGTACACATTTGTCTATATCTATCTCGATTCGTTTTGGCTGTTACAAACAACCGTTATGTGAACAAAATTAATATACCCTTGTGCACAAGTGCGCTCGGGTGTAAAAATTCGAAAAAAATACTCCAAATGTATTTTGATATACATACATATTCCCTGCATCACCTTCGGTCCTTCTTTTGAAGAAATTTTTATTGCATAGACACAACTTTCCTAAAGTCAAACAAATAAAAAAATGTAATTTATTTGTGATTTGATTCGTCGACGAAATAAAGAATAAAATGTATAAAAAAAAAAATTATTTTTAAAAATTAATTTTATTTATAAAAAATATTTTTTTTTTAGGTTTTGAGGTGAAGTTTTATATTTCCTTTGGAAAAGCGGTACCGATATTTTTTTTGTATGTTGTTTTCTATTTTCGGAAGTATATTCGTTCTGCTTGATAGGGGTCAATGCGTGTATACTTAAACACATACAGCGCACGCAGGTGTACATATATACATACATACATACGTATGTACATATGCATATTATTTACTCGCCATCATTCGGTATTATTTGTATATTCAAAGCAATAAAAAACCCGACCGCCTCATTGAATGATAATAAGTAAATAAACAGGTGAGTAAATTAGTTGATTAAATATTTTATTATGGTTTCTTATAAGGAAATAGGCGTGAATGTGCATTTATCATGCAAGCAAATCAATCTGAGATATAAAGGTATGTATGTATGTACATATTTACATATTTAAGTAAGTACTTGTGCATTGATAAGCATTTTCGTTTGATTGGTTTTTTTTTGTAAATTGTGTTGTTGTTTGCATGGCAGTTGAAAACTTTGTACTTACAAAATCTCTAAATGGAAATGTGTAAATATATACTATATATGTACGACTACCATTCCTCATAAGAGAGAGCATACTTAAACAAACCGCTACATGCAAGCAGTGGGATTGCATTGCCCGCTCATTACGGATATCCATCTCAGAAATAGGCGAATTTCGATCGGGCGCAACGTGCATTATAAGGCATCGAGGTACATACATACACAGTATCGGTCATATCAAAAGTTTTGAGTATACCGTTTAGCAGCCCAATCAATCTTATTACAATAATTTGCATGTTCCAAGTGGCTTAAAATTATCCTTGAGTTTTTTGATTTTTTTTTGCCGAAGGTGTTGCGGTTTTCTTCCATAAATTCCGCCAACAAAACTCTAACTCCAAAACTTCAAAAAATCAGTATTTTTACACAGAAAATTGCATGGGCTATAAAAATGTAGTAAAAAATTCTAGCGCTTCCGAGAAAAAAATTAAAATTTTGATGAAAATGTTGATTTTTTTTTTAAATTTTCTGAAATTTTGAGACTTTTTTAGTATTTAAAATTGGGTTTATATGGATTTTGTTAGAGAATGAACTGTATTCTAATTGAAAATTCTTTATAATAAATAAATAAACATAAGTGGCAAACAATATCGCTTTGAAGTGGGGTGCTATAGATATTACCGATACTGTATATTTCGAATATATTACAGTACATATCTTATTTATTATCATTGTTTTGTTAAGTTTTAAAGACGTTCCCAAAAATGGCTGTCTAGTTCCTCGTTTAGTATGTTTCGTGAAAAATTCCAAAATTAGTCAGTTCGTGTTCTGACCGCTCACAACTGAATTGACGACGACCTAATCCAATTCACCACCGTGCAAAATCAATTTAACAATAAAGTTAAAATATTTCTTTCTACCGCAACTAAATTCCCCATCTGCTTGATTTTCACCCGTATATGCATATGTTTATCATTGACTACTTATTCAATTTTCAATAGCAATGGCAGATTTTTGCGCAAATGAAAAAATCTCAATTTTATAATAAAATTCCATTAGTGTCCGCATAAGTATGCACATACATATATATCAAAATAACTTTATGCAAATTTGATTTGAAAAATTTCCATGACCTTAAACTCAGAAATTGAGAACAAATGCTGAACCACCAACGCCATCAGCATCAACAGCAACAACAACAACAACACAAAACGACAAGAATGATTTCCACTAGTAAATGCAAATAACGAATGCCAATGGGAGTAATAAAAATCCATGCTTTAATACATTTTTTATTAGAGTAAAAACTCAGCAGAATCGCCACCCGAAATAATATGCTGTCAACACGAATCAAACGCTTCGCTGATTTTTGGGGTCACTCAGCAGAGAGCAGAGCATGGTCAGACGTTCGCCTTTGGCAGTGAATGAATTCTGTTTTTTTTTGTTTTTTTTTTTCCAGAGGCGAAGGAGATGCGCGATTGTAAGGATGCGAGTGCGCAGTGGTTTGTCGGATGATTGAAAATATGGGTGATTGAATGAAATATGACGCAGCGTACGCAAGTTGAACTGACGGATAATGAAAACAGAGATTTGAAATGCAAATAGATAGTAAATTAAACAATATGAACACGTGTACATATTTGGCGATTTAATTTGAAAATATTAATATTATTAAAGCTATATTATTATTATTAATATTGTGATTTTAGTAATAGTACCTAATATATCATCAGAAGTATTAATTGTTATGTTGCGTGGTGATACCAATTTATTATTCTGTTTATTTATACACATACGATAATAGTTTGATAAGTAATAAACGATTTTTTTCTTTCTATATATAACGCTCTATTCCTACACCAATGATAAGTCCTTTTTTTCGTTCCGAAGATCATTGAACTCAAGGACCCCTTTCCAATACTTACCTAGCAGATCTCAGTTCTTATCACCCTAACGAACCAACCTTATGTCAGTAAATTAAAGCTAGCCAAAAATCACTATACTTTAGCTAAAGAGGCATTATAATTATTCCAGTAAATTAAATAAAAAATTTATTGGCGAATGTACAAAAAAATAATGTCGGAGTTTTAATGTCGGCACACCCTAGCATTGATCTATATCGAAAAAATATACCCTTATTTTTTATTTTGAAATCAAAAAATTTTTAAGGAGTGCTCAAAGCGTTCAAAGTTTTCCATGCATTTTATATGGAGAAAAAAACAATTTTTCGTAGAAATGGTATAAAACTCTTGAAAATCAATATTTTTCGACCTGTGGTTCTCTTCAAAAGACTTCCAGTATTAATATCCCACTGTTTATTTAAACATTTTTTATGATTAAAGTTTTTTTATGGGTCCCCCCGGTACATTTGCTAAGGGCTTTGGAGGACCTATAAAAAATAGTTACCATGAAAAAATTGTCAATGAAACAATCGAGTATTATTACTGGGAATCTCCTGAAGATAAGTAAAGTTTTCTGATCGAAAAAAAAATTAATTTTCAAGAATTTTACACTATTTCTACGAAAAGATGTTTTTTCCATATAAAATACATGGAAAACTTTGAGCGCTTTGAGCACTACCTAAATTATTTTTTATTTAAAAAAAAAAAATATGGGTATATTTTTTTCGGTATATAACAATCCTAGGGGGTGGCGGCATTAAAAATCCGAACTTATTTATTTTACATACATTTTTGGACCACTTTAATGTACATAGGTATCACCGAAAAATATAAAATTTACATCTAAGTTCAGCTCAAGACGTTTTGGACCTTAGTTGCGATGGTTTTCTTAGAGTAATTTTTGATATAGAAAGAATCGTGAGACAAATACAAAGAAATTTCAAAACACACGAAACAATCAATGTAATCACGAAACTAGGAGCAAAATAAAAAATAAGTTAGGGTGTTTTTTATAGGACTTTGGATATTCAAAGCTATTATTAATTAAAGAACCAAAGGACGATTGAAAATTAAATTTTAATAAATTTAATTTTTTTGCTAATGAGGTTGTAAGGGCAAAGGTCAAGGATGTTGTCAAGAATACATTAGTCCTTAAAATTATAATTTTGTCAAAAATAGATATAACAAATTTTCAAAGATATTCAAGGATGAAATTTTAAAAGGACACATTTTAACCGAATTTTCTCTTTTGCTTAATACCCATACTGTTATTCTGAATTGCACTATATTTTTTAAATATTTTTTTTTTAATTAATCGCATCTTTGATATTACAAAGTTCTTCAAAGAAATCCTCACGGCAGAGAAGAAGACTGAAAATGAAATTTGACTACTTTTGGTCACTAGGTTCGCGAATATTTTGATTCTTGTTTATCGATATAAATTTTTTCAAAATTGCTATCGGTACTTTTGAATGTAGTTAGATATAAGTACTTAAAAGTCGATAACTCACGTATATCGAGTTTCGAAAATGTTGACCCAAGACTTGGTCTTACTTTATTGGTACACTGAGAGAAAAATCAACCAAAAATTGGTTAACAAATTCAAACTTGAAAAGGAATCAACGTGATTTTTGGTTAATATTAACAATGCCTTGGTTATTATTTTCAACAATGATTTGGTAATATTAATCACAATTTTGTTTACATTAACCAAACTTTTGGTTGGAGATTTTTCGTTTGAATCAGTTTATGTTCTTCACTACACAGATGATTTTTCATAATTCGGAGATACAAACCAAACATTTTTATTATCATCTTAACATGTAGCCTCTGTCGGGATCAGCAAATAACAGCAAACATCTCTACACACTCAGCTACAGCCGCTTTATAAATGTGTCTTCAATTGTTACACTTGAATCAATTTTCTTCGTCGTTTGATCAGGTTCTGCACTTCACAGAGGTGTTTTCGTAATTAAGAAAAACCAAAAATAGAAAAAAATAAAAATTATATATCGCGCTGACGGCGTACGTACCGCTGGAAGCCAACAAATAACAGCAAGCACCTATGCTCATTCAGCCACTGCCATACATACGAATTTGTTCTCAAATGTACAACTTGAATCACATTTCTTACAATCGGTTTATTGACTATGAAAAAATCAAACCATAACTTGGTTGGAAAAACCATTGCGCTTTTGGCTCAATGTACCTTATTTTTTTCCTCACGCAAATATGTATGTACGTATTTCCCTTTACGCAAAAGTTTGTTCAATTTTGTTAACTCTCTTTATTTTCTTTAAACACGCCTGAAAACTTAAAAAAGCACCATTTTTAATGACTAGTTAGCCGGCTAGCTAAAATGACTTAGTTACTTCGTAACTAATGCCCTTCATCCACTTCAATGCTTCTTCTGCTTGACATCCTTGCGTGCCAGCGCAGATTGCAGCCAACGCCATGCGACTCGTATTAGCACGAAGATCAGCAAGAGCACCGCGGAGAGCCCACCAACAACGATCGACAAAACATCTATGCTATGATACTGTATGAAATTCAAATCCTGTCCAGCACAATGCAAATGCTTGGCGCCTTTATTTCTCACCACATACTCCACCCAGTAGACGGCCAAATCCAGCGGTTCTATGGGCTGATCACGATAACGCGCTGACATATCGGCCACACGCTTGGCATAGCTGTCATCGGCCAACATGCGCTCAATGGCCGCCTTGAAGTTGTCCTTTGTCAGTGTGGTATAATCCACACGTATGCCGTAACCACCGGCTTGCGCGCGATTCATATTCAAAAACTGATCACCGAAGATCGGTATGCCAATAAAAGGTTTGCCGTGGTAAATCGATTCAGTGGTGCTGAGTAGGCCGCCATGTGTGATGAAGATGCGCACATTGGGATGAGCGAGTACATCGTCTTGTGGAAACCATTCGCTTATGTACACATTATCAGGTTTACCCTCGAGATTTGGATCTTCAAATTTCCACAACACACGCTGCTTTAGGCCACGGAATGTTTCGAGTATTGCTTGACGCTTCTCCAGCGGTAAATTTTTGCTGCGTAAATTGGAACCCATCGAGAAATAGATTACACCATGTTGTGAACCATTGATAAAACGTTCCAAATCAGCTGGCAGTGGTGAGCGTTTACGATTGATATGCATGCCACCAACTTCGATATGATTATGTACATAAGGCCGGGAGTAGCTGAGCGAGACGTGCTGGTTGACCAGCACCAAAGCGGCATTACGTCGCACATCGTACATATCACGTTTGTTGTTCGGAAAGAATTTCTTGTACAACGCTTCTTGTTGTGGTAAATAGTATACATCAAGTAGCAAACGCTCGAAGATATTGTAAGCCAAATTTCCAACTCTTTGCAGCAAGGTCATGTGATCGGTGAATGGCAGCATTGCGCTCGGTACATACGATGGCGGAGAAGGAGAACCAACCTTTGTGAGAGAAAATGGAATTAAGTTAAGAAAAATCTGGTTCGATGGCAACTGCATGCATGCTACTCACCATATCTGTGTTCCAGGGATGCGCGCCAAAGGTACCCAAACCTATTAGCGGTGCATTGAAGTGCTCGCTTAGACCAAATAGGGATTCAGAGAGAAAAATTTCGCAAATAACGGCATCGAATGTTTGATTACTCGCCAAAAGCTCCTGCACGCCAGGCTCTTGTAAAAATGCGCGCGATATATCTATGCCCATATCATGGAAACCCTTCACATTCTCAACGACACTTTTTTCTATGGCGCTCAAAAGATTAGATAAGGCACCTGTAGAGAAAAGAAGATTAAGGTTACTTATGTGGAAAATTGTCTTTTAAAATTTTATCCTTGCATATCCTTGACAATTTACCAAAAATATAATAGAAAAAAAAACATAAATTAAGTTTTAATGTTGTATGGGTGCCAGGCCACAGAGACATACCGGGAAACTGTGTTGCAGATGAACTAGCAAGGGAAGGCACCTTGCTGTCTGCAGAATAACTCTATCGAACAGGTTAATATAAGATGATCTGCGGAGCCTAGATCTCGTCTTCTCCAACGCTGGGAGCGACCACAGCTCCGACATGTTATTGGAGTTCTCACCCTCCATTTCTAAAGTAAGAGGTGAAACATATGGAGCCTCTAATATGGCATCACAACGGACACATGGTGGCCTAAGTGTGCCCTTTTCCATAGCGATGAGGGCAGCCGAGATAATCTAAACCTAACCTAAGTGTGTTTTCTTCGCAAAAACGGACTTTTTAATTAAATTTGCGATCGAAGTAAGCTAAGACAAAAATTTTTTGATGGACACATTGAACTTTGATGGACTTGATCGAGCCTAGGATATTGACCAAAAGATTTCAAATTTCACACAGATTCTTTAAGAGCATAGTGAACCACATTTTTGCTATTACCAATCTAAAAAAAAGCAGATTTCCGGCCCACCATTCAAATGAAAACTTGATTTTATGATATTTTTGTTTTTGTCGATGAAATTAAAATATTAAAAAAAAAACGCGTGCTTAAGAGCCAGAAATTATACCTGCTATAATATTCCTCAACATTCTGAAGCCTGTTTATATGTCAGCAATAATAAATTGCCCGAAGTTTTCAATATTTCTTGAAAATGCAAGTGCACATCTCTCCAAATAAATGTTTTTTTTTATGCGACAATAATTTTCGCACACACAGTTAAGTTGATAACGTTTTATATTAAAAGATTAAATTTCTTATCTTGAACGTAAACACTCTAGTTGATTAAATAACAATTGAATAATAATTATACACCCCGTGTCAAAATTATAAGCGCAACACATATTGAAATGTTGTAACGGTTAGTTTTTTTTGTTATGAAATTATAGTTATTTTTTAATAAAGCTAAAGTTTCAAGTTTTGTGCAATATTTAAAAAAATGCCACAAGACATTCGGAAAAATTGCAATCTTTAAACTTTGTTGCTTTTTCCATTTTTCCTAACACAATTTTTTTTCAGTAACACAATTTAACGATTTTTCATTCACTTTCGTGGAAAGATTTTGTTTTTGCAGTTTTGTAGCACTTTAAATATTATTTTAACCCTTCTGCATGTATGGTTTTGCAAAAAATAAGAGAGTTTTTTTATTTTATTTTGTTTCCTAGAAGGCGACATAGTTTTTCCATACACCCACAGTGTTTCTGGGTACCATTTGGACCCAAATTATTTTTTAGTATTTAAAGGCAACTTTGAACCGGTAAGCATACAGCACTTGCTGATAAAGTATCTGCATGTGATAAATAAAATATTAACCGAATTTATATTGAAATATAGCTTTTTTTATCGTCTCTTAAAACGATTGAAATTTTTACGAAAGTTTGTTACATTTTTATTAAATATTGCACAAAATTTGAAATTTGGTTTACACGGATTTTATTAAAGAATAAACTAAATTTTTATGAAATAATAACTAAAATAAAATAACAAAAAAAAACGGTTAAAACTTTTCTTATATGTGGTGTGCTTATAATTTTGGCATGGAGTGTACACTCTTAGTTTATTTTCAGCGGCTATATGTAATAAATAAGTACCTAGCGACAAACTTCTTAACAATGCAATAAGGGTGTGTCTGATGTAAAATATACTATTGCATTGTTGTTATCAATATGTCTATATAGTAGATAATTCATATTTGTGTAAAATCTAGTAAATAAGTATGTGTGTATGCATTATGGACTGCATGCGCTATGCATGTCGCCTATAGTGAAATCAAACTGTCAGTAAACGCTGTTTTCTGTGTTTATTTTTAGAAATAAAGTACGTAGCGTCAATATGTTTTACTACTTATATATGTACTTATATGAGCATGAAAATTAATATTTTTCGATTGGAAAACTGTGGTTCTCTTCAGGAAACTTCCTGTATTAATATCCAATTGTTTATTTAACCATTTTTTAATATAACAAATTTTTTATTGTCCCCCCCATTGCATTTTCTAGGGGTTTTTGGGGACCTATAAAGTATAGTTACCATGAAAAAATGTTTAAAGAAAAAATTTGATATTATTACTGGGAACTTTCTGAAGAGAAACACGGTTTGTCGATCGAAAATATTTATTTTCAAGAATTATAAAATTCTACAAAAAGTTGTTTTTTTCCCCACATGAAAAACATGAAAAATTTTGAAATCTTTGAGCACTCCATAAATAATTTTTTGATTTCAAAATAAAAAATAGGGGTATATTTTTTATTGGTTCAGAATAATCCTAGGCGGTGGCGGCATTAAAAATCCGACATTATTCTTTGTGAACCACTCTAATGGCAGGTTTTTGTTCATTTTTCTTTGTGTTATATAAATATTTACTTAGTTTATATATTTTCGACTAACTTATCGAAAAAACTAGAATTCGCAATGCTTACTTAAGTCGCTTTAACTTTTGTATTTGTGTTGCAAAATTAAATTCTTTAGTACGGGAAAGAAATAGTTGATTACGATTTTTCTTTTAATATCTGGAATTTCAAAAAAAAAAAAAACAATTTGAACGACATAGCAAACCACTTCAAAACTATATTAAGATTTGACTGAATTGTAAATTCTGGCAACTGTCTTGAAATCTATTTCCTGTCTTTCGAAAGACTAATTGAAAGATCTGCTAACAAGGAGGTCCTAGCGTTTTTGACTGTCTTTTTGTGATAAGTTTTCTAAGAATTAAGTCATCAAAAAATATATATCGTCGATTTTTCTACAAAACGGCCCATCGACCAGTTGCTAAACCTCCAAAAACGCCGTTGTAGCAAAAATCAGACTTGGTAATCCTGAACTCAGAGCATCGAGATTTATGCATAAAAATTGTAAAATCGTTATTAAAACAACAGATTTGTAAAATAACAGCTAGAGAAAAAACCCCCTCTCAAGGCAATGCCTTCAAAGAAACGCCGTTTTTTCGCTTTACTGTAAAGTTTGAGTGCCGTAAGATAGGAGCGGTTTTGCAAAAACAACGACGATATATTTTCCTTAAAAAAAAAACAAAAATTTGAATAAAAAAAGAAAAGAGGATATTCAACGTAATTAAAATAGGTTTTTTAAAGTCAAACGAAATTAAAAACACAATTTTTATTTAAACAATAAAAGCTAAAAACCTAAAGAAAGTTAAACAAAAAAGAAAAACATCTTAGGAAAGAAAAAAAAAAGGGCTATTACTGACATTTTCGCGAAATATCGAAGTTTCAAGCATTTCTGAAATTTACCGTTATATGAAAAAATCGGAGTTATTTTAGTCCGGTTTCAAGAATTTTCAACGTCTTGCTTTTGTGTGCCAAGAATAATAATTGTACCGAGTTTGGTACAAATCGATAGAACGGTTACCGAGATTTACATATGTGCTCATAAGGGGGGGTATTTTCCCTAAATTATCGTTATATGCGATGTGGCCGTGGTTATTTTCCGAATTTTTTTAATTTTCAGCAGTTTGGTATGTTTTACCAAGAGCAACAACTGTGCCAAGTTCGGGAGAAATTGGTGAAGCGGTTACCAAAATATATCTACAAATATAATCATAAAAATATTGATAAATATCATTTTTGATTGCATAAGCTTAAGTAGTTACTAAAATGTCGCAGTTTACGTATTTCTGAAAACCACTCTTATGTGGGAGGCAGGCGTCCAATTTTGCCGATTTTCAATACCATCCGTCCTACGCCCAAAACAAGCACATGTACGTTTTGTTGAGATATCTCAATTTCTGTTCGAGTTATCGTGTGCACAGACAGACGGACGGGCAGACGGTCCATTTATTTTTTAATTCTGATAAATTTTAGTGATCGTTTTGGCTGTTAGAAACCACCGCTATGTGAACAAAATTTGAATATCCTTTTGAACAAGAGCGCTCGGGTATACAAAATTCGAGCCCCCGAGGACTGGACCTAGGATCTCTCGAAAAAAGCTTCTGTGCCAAATTTCATGGTGAAAAGTTCTTTTTACAGGAAGCACTTGCCTATCATTTTGTTTGCGCTTTTTTTTTGGTAGTCGCAATAGGCGAGTGCGAAAACCACCGGCGTGCTATTCGACGGATCTGTGGTTCAAGTCCTCGGGAGGCGGAATTTTTTTCCTTTTTTAGTTTTTAATTTTTTAAATTAAATTTTCTTTTAATTTGTAGATTTTATTGCTTTAAAAAGAAAAATACATACATATACGTTTTTAAATTAAATTTAATTTTTATATACTTATTTTACTTTACTGTTTTATTTTAATTTTTATGTTTGATTAGAAAAAAATATTTTTTAAGCTTTATTTAATTCGTAGAAACTGATCTCATTATTTTTTCCTTTTTCTTATTTAGTTATATTTTCTTTTTTTAAATTCATTTTTTTATGTATAATTCTATTTTAATTTTCTGGATTATATCATTTTAAAAAGAAAAACTACTTTTTTTTAATTACAATTTAATTATTAATTTAGTTTATTTTTTATTATTATTTGCAATAATTTTGATTCATATTTTTTTCTTCTTTTTAATTTAAACTTTAATTATTTTTAGTGTAATTTTAATTT
>NW_016173746.1:0-3312 GCF_001687245.7 Rhagoletis zephyria
ACACATTCACCCACACAACCACTTTTAGAAAAGTGACGTTTTAAGATTTTGTATTTTTCCATATTCACTTTGCATTGATAATACATTTGATTTCAAATGTAGAATTTATTTATTTATATATGTATGTATATTCGAACAATAATTTAAGTGATGAGTTAGCAATAAAATGCTATGAAAATTAAAAAAAAAAAGATTTATCTTGTGTTCTTAGCCGTAGTTTTGTAAAGCTAGGCACTCGTACCGTACTTGGGCGTGTGATTTTTCAGTGTAATTTAAAAAATTTTAATTTATAAGATCTGACACTCGATATGTATGCATATATATGTGCCCTGTGTACCTAGCTTAAATGTTTGTGCAGGTTTTTTTACGTGTACATTCGGTTCTGGTATATAACAGCGACATGCCTACGTACAAACCTATACTCACGCCTGCAGTTTTAGAGTATTAACATCAATGTTATTTATGATTTATTTATTTTCGCTTATAATTTATTACCATATTTACATAATTCATTTGCTTGTGAGTTAAAATAATTAATTTTTGTAAAAAATACGAAAGTACAAATAAATACAAATTGTGGCTTGTGAGCGCACATTGTCATACAAAAGTCGAGCTCCAAAAAGTTATTTTTTCAATGTTGGCGTGCATCATAAAAACATAATAAGGTTGAACCGTTCTCTCAATTCGTAAGCCATGTTTTTTCTTAAGTTTCCACCGACGGAGCGCCCTTCCATACTTGCCGTCCGTATCAAAATATCAAATTGCTGCTGATAGAGAGAGAGAAGCAACGACAACCTCACAGTCATGGGGCTGGTGGGGCTCTAAATTTTAAAATTGCTATATTGTTTGCAAAAGGCAAAAATGCTAAAAGTATCCTTCGGCGGTTCTACCTTGCTATATTAATTAAGACTTATAAAATTTGTCTACTAATTATGTTTCGCAAAAATCACTACAAACAATTGATTATAAGGTTAGCGAAAAAAATTAAGACTGTACCAAAAAAATCGAAAGTTGCAAAAATTTTGGGACAGCAGTTACATTTTGGCCTGCATACACAATATAAGGTTTTACCCTATTATGTAAGGTTAATCAGCTGAAAAATGCTTTACGGAAACTTTGCAAATATTTTATTTTAGGACACTATTATATTTTTTTAAACGGTCGAAAAATTATGTCATCGGTTTTTTTTTATGGGAATTTGGTGTAGAAAATTTTTGGACAATTGTTCTTTTGTTTTAAGATTTTTAGTATGAGTTTTGCGAGCTGAAAGTATTTAAAACACCTGATAAATTTGTCCCGAAAAGTACTTGAATGAATTATACGTTCGAAAACTGGTACCAAAAGTGGCTCAACACATATTTTTTCCCCATTAGTGCTAAATTCAAAGAGCAGCAACATTTAGTGTCAGCTGACAGACTGTATGAAAAAATCAATTTACAATTGTTAGCGATGAAAATTGGATGTGGGAAAATTTTTTAGCCGGCGAAAAATTGTGCCGAAAATTAAAAAAAAAAAATATTTAAACATTTCCAAATCGGCTATAGGAGTTTTTTTGGACAGTCAAAAGTTAATAGCATTAAAATGAAATTATTTCCTATTGTAGGTTTTTGTACATTGCAATTTTTGGGCCTTGAATAAAGTATGTAAAAATTTTGTTTACGATTTTTTTATTATATATCTAAGGCTTTTTCTACATTTCCAGGCTTTTTTCTCCAAAGCGGCAAGTATTTCTGACACACTTGTTAACAACATAAATTTTCAAAATTTCAGTTTTAAACGCATTTGTGAGAAACCCTGCGACATCAAAGTTGATTTTTAGTGTTTTGGCGTTGGAAAATTGAACTTCGGGACACAAGTTTTTTTTTTAAAGGCTACTGTTATTTTAATTTAACACATTTTTTAACTCTCGACTAAGGTTTTTAGATTTTTAAAATGGTATTTGGAGATGATTTTGCAGTCTTTGAAAAGTACCAGACACTCAATGAATAGAAAAAAAATATATATATTAGTAAGTTTTCAACTGAAGTGGAGTTGAGTTGTAAACCGTAATAGGGGCATTAATAATCGTTTTATCTAACTTGGATATCGGAAGTAGTTCACTTTGGTATTTTTTGCAGTCTTCGCAATTTGTCTGTAATATTTTTCGCTTTAAAATTTGACTTTGTAGCTTTTTAGGAAATATGTTTTTTATTTTAATTTTTGATATGCAGTCAATCTTTCGTTTTAATTGAGATTCGTTCAGTTTCTATGCCATTTGCATGAAAAAGTAATAAATTATCCAGAGATTTCTTACAGAAAACATATACTAACTTTTGCGAAATTTTTCTCTTCTTCCATTTGACATAAAAAATGCAACACTCAAAAATGTTTTGATTACAAAAACAAACAAAAAATAAAAATAAAAATGTTTAAAACTAATCGACTAACCGCCCATCAACTACTAACTCTCACATCCAACGCTGATGATTCCGCAGATGATAGGCGATGACCGGCAGTGCCTCGGGAGCAGGGCAGCTTAGCATCATCTTCATCATCAACAGCTTCCTCAGGTTCAACAACAGCAGTTATGGCAGGAGCATATGGCGGCAGTGGTACTGGTGGCGGCGGTGGTGGCGCCGGTGTAGGCGGATCAGGACAGACACAGCACTATGTTTAAGTTGAAATAGAAAGAGGAAGAGAAATGCGTTGCTATTAAGGACACTCAAACGCACACACACAGCTACACACGTGTATCGAGGCGAAGACTGTAGCGCAAGTAGAAATGGAGGTCAAGCAGGCATTTGGAAGGAAGCAGACAGTGTCAGTAAGAGATAATAGCCTCAAGATCCAAGTCAACCGTTCGTCGCCAACCAACAAACCAACACCATTCTCATCGTCATCAGCCGCATCGTCGCTAATTATGTGCATAACGGGCATTGGTATTTTGTAGATAACATTACAACAAACACTTCACTGCATACAAATGCATATACGTTTAACTTATACATACATACATACATACAAAAAATGCAAACATACATACATATATACTTGCTAATAATATTCGTGCGAAAGTGGAATTAAAACAAAAACAAAAACAAAAGCAAAACAGAAAAAATACTTAAATTTAAACTTTAAAATGTAAGGTTTAACTGCTGGGTTGATTAGTGTTCTGATGCTGCATTAGGAGCGGAACGAGTACTAAATAATAAAAGGTAGTTTTATACAAATGCAAAATACGTGCTGAATCAACCGAACGACAAGCAGACAGAACCCCAAACAGCCAATCCAAAAACAAAAGTACGTTCACTTCTTGATCTCTAAAAAAAAAAA
>NW_016173746.1:5411-11616 GCF_001687245.7 Rhagoletis zephyria
AGTTTCGTTTCTACCAGATAGTAACTTTTGTCTGTTTTCGTAGTTTTTTTTTTTACATCTCTTTATAGTGTTTTGTTAGTTGTGCCCCTTTCTGTTCCTTCCGTTAGCAGTGTTTTCTACTTGCTTTCAACTATTTCTACTCATATAGTTGCATAGGAGAATTTTGAATTAAATTTCGATTACGACAATGTTGTACCCAACTAATCTCAAAACTTTAACGCTGGTCTATTAGTTTTTCAATATTTAGATTTCCGTGTATTTTTTTTGCAGATTTGCTGCCTTTTATGTCATTGTTTTCACTTTCTTCTTAGCCAAAATCTCTATGAATACAAAATGTGTTAAATGAAGAAAAGCTCGCATATACTTTTGTTGTTATTTATTTATTTTTTGATATAAATTAATTCTTTGTTGGCAGTCAAACGAGCAAGTTTATGTTTGCGTATGAAATATTTCGTAGTATGTAGTAGTATATGTATAAATAGTAGTAGGTTTTAGTAATAATAAGTACAATAGTAATAGTGTCACAAAAGAGAACTGAGCTTTTAAATCTAGCACTCATTTATTGGAAATGTATAATAATTACAATACGACAAGCATTTCATGCGAGTCATCGCAAAAACTTAATTCGAAATCAGTGGCTAAGAGTTGTTTTTAATTGCGTAGGCTTTGTTTTGTAGAGCTTCTAAGCAATACAAAATTTTATAGGCAAAAACAAAAAACGTCAAAAGCTCCGGATTCGAGAAGATAAAAACATGAAATGGTGAAGGAGCACCGAACTTAAAAACTTAAGAAATAAAATAGATTTAAAGAGATTTATAAAGTGACATTTACACTTCATTAAAATATTGTTTTGATCTATTTAGGTGTTGGCCACTGAAATTTTTTATTGGAAAAATAAAAATTAAAAGCTCTAAATAGCACTAAAGCTTCTCAAAACGGCTTGGAAAGCTCGGAAGTATGGCAATTAGAATCTAAATTTTTAAACCTCATTAGAATGCTCACTGTTTAACTAATAGGAAAATCCCATCCCCATCTAAACGCAATAAAATTGAAGACTTTTTATCAGAAAGCTTTTAACATGCTAAAGTTTTAAAAATGTTACATTAAAGCTAAATAGCTTAACGATCAAAGTGTTTAAAATTTAAAATCCTAACTACAAGAAAAATTTAAATTTATAAACGATAAGTTTGGAGCTTTTCAATAAAAATTGCAAAACACATTGAAATTCAAAAATATTGAATAAAATTTTTTCATATAAATCTGTTTGAAGTTAATAATAAATATAATATTTTGGCGCTTACACATTTGCTAAGCGTATTGATGTTGTTATACAAAGTGGAGGGCACCAACAGTTTTAAGCTGCTTCAGAACACCAAACGGATTTTTATGAGAAGTTTTTTCATGGCAAGAGCTATAGCGGCCGCTCCAATAAAATCTCTACAATTTTTACAATAAAGCTCATTCAAGCTTATAAAGCTATTATGGCTCATAAATTAAAAAAAAAAAATATGTACGTGAAATGTCTACATTCGCAACTTATAAAATAAGCTGAACGGCATTTTTTCCTTTTTAGAAAAATCAATGAAAGACTTGATAAAGCATCTCAAAGCTCGTGTATATAAAAGTGGTCCCTTTCAAATTAAAAACAAATGATTAACTGCAAAGTCGTATGAAAGCATTAATTATCAAAAAAGCTCAAAAGCACAAACGTTATTACCAATAAAATATTTTTAAATTATATGCCAATACCTTTTCAAAATCTATGCTATAAACTGTACATTAAGTTTAATATTACACCTAAAACCAATCAGAACGGCGCTCTAATCTTTAAAATAAAAGTTTTCCGTTAGTCATGAACTGACTATAAAAGGAAAATATTCGTGATTAATTTGATAGAAAAGCATTATAGTTTAAAAAGCTTTTAAAAACTATATGTATAAATAAAATTAAACATAAAATTTAATTTAGCTACCTGGCTTCGTTTCCATTTAAAACCATTACTTTGCAGCACTTTTGCGTGATGTTGGCTCTTAAAGCTGCGGACAGTTTTTAAAAATTAATAAGCGAATACATTTAAATATTAACCTGAATGTTGCTTCCTTTCAATTAATTATGCGAGTTTGAAAATGCTTCAGAGCTTAATGATAGCTTATAAACATAAAAATGTTCTTATTCCAGTGGACGCTTTTATTTTCATAAGATGGCGAAGATCTAAAGTATCGGGCTCCTTTTCAATTCAAAAACAATATTTCTAAAGTCCTATTTTTCCACTGGCATGAATAGCTTATGTAGAACTTTTAAAAATAAATAAAAGAAACTATAATTTGCATCAAAATGCATGCGGCTCTCAACTCTAAATAATTGAAAAAGTTTTTAAACTGCATGATTTTGATGATGCATGATTTTAAACCTCACAATTATTTTCTACAGCGTAAGCGCCTCAAAATATGCAACACTTACATACACAAGCAAACAAAAAACAGTGTATGTGTGTATGCTTGCAGATTAGTAAGCAAAAAATGTAAGTTGTAAAAAATATTTTGTGACTTCGTTGAAATTTAATAAATTTTTTATTTTTTTTGTAAAAAAAAAACAGAATGCAAATAAACGAGTACGAATGAAATGAAAAAAAAAACAACAAAAAACTTATTATGAAACAGAAATTAAATGAATTAGGCATAACGAAATGAATTGCATTTATAGGTGAATTTACCACCATAGAATTTACAATTTACTCTCTCAACACAAATTTAGGCTACAGATTACAATACAAGCATACACATAAAATAAATAAATAGTTATAAAATGGGGTTATAAAAAAAAAAACAAGACAGCAACAACAAAGGATAAGCTAATTAATTACGTGCAGCATAATTCATAACAGGAAAAAAATTATAAAAAAAAAACATAAAAGGAACCTAAAATGCATTAAAAATAATGATTTACATACATATGCAGATGCATTGTATGTGCTGAGCGTGTGTGTGAATGGTGGAGTGTGGTAATAACTAATTGAAAAATTAAATTAAATTACTTACATAAATATATTACAAAACAAATCAAGTAATGCAAAATAAAATGGAACAAAACTACATCGGTAAAAGCAAAATGTGGCATAAAATAAAACCTATTATAAAAATATAATAAAAATTAAAATTAACAAAAAAAAATGTAAAATATGGAATAATAAAAATTTAAAAATGCATTAAAAGTTCACTGCAAAATGAGTTGTTATTTCAGCGCTACACTGTAAAGAAAGTAAACAGCGGTAAATAAATGGCATGCGTTGCAGAGACCACAAAACAAAAAATTTAGAAATAAAAATTATTTAAGATAAAAAAATACTATACTTAACTATTAATAGAGTAAATATTATTATTAAAAATAGTATTAAAAATTTATTTATAAATATTAAAACGAAAAACACACTACAAATCATAGCATGTAATTTTAGTAAGCAAAGTAGCGTGTCAGTAAATTGCGTGAAAAAAGTATATAAAAAATTAAAAAAAAATATATATATATATAAAAATAAAATAGCTCTACATACTTACATGCATACATACATACATACGACATACATACATAGTAACTAAAGAGTAATACGCATGAAACGAAAAGCAGCACATGTAAAAAGTAAAATTTGCAATTTACCATAATCTACATAGTTTTAGGAACGTAGGAGCATAATGAAAAAAATTATAATAATACAATACATACATGCATACATACACACTCAAGAGCAACTAAGAAGGCATTTAGTATATGCTATGCGTTTAATTGAAAAAGTCTGGGAAGAAAACAGCAGTAAATTGAATAAGAAAGTAATGCATACTTACGTAAATGTGGCAACATCGTATTGGAGTCAATCGAAATTTGATAAAAAATGCATGCTAAATAAAAACAAATAGTAAAGTCAAAATACACAATAAAACTGAACGTAACAAATGTTTGAAAGGTTTAAAATATTAAAAATAAATAGGCGGAAGTAAAAACACACTTTTTAAACATTATAATTTTTATAATTTTTTTCATTATATTTTCTTTGCAGTCCCTTTAAATCGTACAATTAATTAGTTGAAGCTAATTTAAAAATGTCAAAAAAAATAAAAATTTTTTTTTAGTTGTTAATTATCGAATAATTTTCGAAAGAGCCTAAAAAATTCATAAAATGTAAAAAATAGCAGAATTTTAAATGTTTTTTGACAGCACACAAGACACATTTATAATTGAAAAATAAAAATCTTCGAAATTTTAAACATTTTATTTTATTTTAAAAAGTGTAGAACCTTTTACTCCATATACGCTAAGCTATAGGAGTTAAACTTTTCATAAAAATTCCAAATTTTTCATAATTTCAAAAACTAAAATCTTGCGCAGTAACCCTCTAACAGTTTTTTCCAATATATAGGTATTCACTTTAAAAAATTATAAAATTTTTCTATGCGCTTTTAGTATGTATTTGAAATATATTTTCTTTTTCATAATTCCTAAATTTTCATATCAAATAAAACGTAAAATTTGAAAGATTTTTCTCAATAGGACCAAAAATTGTGTTATCTTTTTTGTGGTACAGATATTTACCTTCTACAAATGTGTGCTGTTACAACACATANGTAAAATATGGAATAATAAAAATTTAAAAATGCATTAAAAGTTCACTGCAAAATGAGTTGTTATTTCAGCGCTACACTGTAAAGAAAGTAAACAGCGGTAAATAAATGGCATGCGTTGCAGAGACCACAAAACAAAAAATTTAGAAATAAAAATTATTTAAGATAAAAAAATACTATACTTAACTATTAATAGAGTAAATATTATTATTAAAAATAGTATTAAAAATTTATTTATAAATATTAAAACGAAAAACACACTACAAATCATAGCATGTAATTTTAGTAAGCAAAGTAGCGTGTCAGTAAATTGCGTGAAAAAAGTATATAAAAAATTAAAAAAAAATATATATATATATAAAAATAAAATAGCTCTACATACTTACATGCATACATACATACATACGACATACATACATAGTAACTAAAGAGTAATACGCATGAAACGAAAAGCAGCACATGTAAAAAGTAAAATTTGCAATTTACCATAATCTACATAGTTTTAGGAACGTAGGAGCATAATGAAAAAAATTATAATAATACAATACATACATGCATACATACACACTCAAGAGCAACTAAGAAGGCATTTAGTATATGCTATGCGTTTAATTGAAAAAGTCTGGGAAGAAAACAGCAGTAAATTGAATAAGAAAGTAATGCATACTTACGTAAATGTGGCAACATCGTATTGGAGTCAATCGAAATTTGATAAAAAATGCATGCTAAATAAAAACAAATAGTAAAGTCAAAATACACAATAAAACTGAACGTAACAAATGTTTGAAAGGTTTAAAATATTAAAAATAAATAGGCGGAAGTAAAAACACACTTTTTAAACATTATAATTTTTATAATTTTTTTCATTATATTTTCTTTGCAGTCCCTTTAAATCGTACAATTAATTAGTTGAAGCTAATTTAAAAATGTCAAAAAAAATAAAAATTTTTTTTTAGTTGTTAATTATCGAATAATTTTCGAAAGAGCCTAAAAAATTCATAAAATGTAAAAAATAGCAGAATTTTAAATGTTTTTTGACAGCACACAAGACACATTTATAATTGAAAAATAAAAATCTTCGAAATTTTAAACATTTTATTTTATTTTAAAAAGTGTAGAACCTTTTACTCCATATACGCTAAGCTATAGGAGTTAAACTTTTCATAAAAATTCCAAATTTTTCATAATTTCAAAAACTAAAATCTTGCGCAGTAACCCTCTAACAGTTTTTTCCAATATATAGGTATTCACTTTAAAAAATTATAAAATTTTTCTATGCGCTTTTAGTATGTATTTGAAATATATTTTCTTTTTCATAATTCCTAAATTTTCATATCAAATAAAACGTAAAATTTGAAAGATTTTTCTCAATAGGACCAAAAATTGTGTTATCTTTTTTGTGGTACAGATATTTACCTTCTACAAATGTGTGCTGTTACAACACATAATTTGTTTAGCAATCTCCTCATAAAACATCATTTCCGCCATAACCTCAAACATATTTCAAGCACAGAAAGCTATAATTTGAAAACTTTTGCATTTGTAATTTTATTATTTACTAGCAATTACCCGGCGTGCTTCGCTGCGCCTTA
>NW_016173747.1:0-11614 GCF_001687245.7 Rhagoletis zephyria
CAAATGCCATTGAATTTGACATAATGGAAACAAGCCTTTATGATAATATCATCTGTGTAAATACAGACATACACACCGTCACCACTTCTCAATCCCTCATTCATTCTCTCGCCAAAAGAAACGTGTCCGTTTTTTTTTTGGCTTCTGACCTGGCAACCCTGCTTATACCATGTAGATGTGCTGACATACTGCACAAATGTCTCGTTTCTACGAATTTTGTGGCTTCACTCACCCACTTACATACATACATATGTACAATGTGCGCATTTAACATTCAGCAGCAGTGCAACCTTCATTTCGAATTATGAGTTTTACTGCATTGGCGCAATATCGATTAATTTTTCTGAAGATTTTTGCTGATGAAGCAGCATACACCACTAAAACATTAAATCTCGTCAACAAAATTGAAAACGTGTTTCAGTTCTTGCTCACGAAGAATTCCAACTAGCCAGGTATATTCCCACTCCACAGAATAACTTTATTTGCTAAATTGTCCGAAACTGGTTTTTGTAAAAACAGTGAAAAATCCTGTTCAATTCACAAACCAATAACACGAAAAATTAGCAAACATTGGCAGAACTTCTGGTTTTACTACACCGTGCGACAGTAAATTTTACACACACAAAAATTAATATATTCGCGAAATTATGGACTAAATTATAGTAAAACTGCGTACTTAGTTTTTCTCTTTGACGTCAGGATTTCTTTAAAACGACATTGAAATTTAAAAGATATTATTATTTCAAAATTTATTCTGTTATAATCCTACAGAATTTTCGCTATCATTTGGTACCCATATTGTTATTCTACATTGCACGGATTTCTTAAAATAATTTTTTTAATCAATCATATCTTTAAAATTTCAAAGTCCTTTAAAAAAGTCCAGCAGAGTGAAAAACTAAAAACCCTCTTTAACTATATTTGGCCCATAGTTTCGTAAGCATATCAATTGTTCCGCGTGTTTTGATATTTTTTCTTTGTTTTTGTCGCACGGTGTTATAATTATTATATAAAAAATTATAATTTAATTATTCACCAGAATAGGTTGTGCGCAATTAATTTCTGATTAATTAGACATTTCAGGGCCATTTTGTTTTTACTACCAATTATTTCAATTTTTTTGCATCGGTGCATGCAAAATTGTAACTGTTGCACCTATTTTGCTGAGCGGTACTGTATAAAAAAAATTTGGGTTTATTGAAAAAATAAATCAGTTCAAGGATATAAGCAATTTGTGGCACATTTATTCGTGAATTGTGTGCTGATGGATTGCGAGCACAAGCTTTATTACCACTTTACTGTCAGTTACTTAATTTTCTACTTCCTACGATATTTCCGCTACAAGAGAATATCTTTTATTGGTTCCAATAAATTTTCATTTAGCCAACATAACTCGTTTCCTACTTTTACTAGCTTTTCCCCTTGCCTTTTGTGCATCACTGCTTTCACATTTTGAATACAAATTAGCTCTTTTTACTCAATCACTCCCAGGTGTAGGAAAATGTTTTTCAATTCGAATGTAAATGTTTACTACCGGAAGTTAACTTCAAATCAATCAGCTTTATGCTTCTGCTCAGTAGCAAATCAAATATCCTCCAATTTTACTTCGACGTACATATGTATATGAAGACACGTGGGCATGTGTTTGATGATAGTATATCCATTCGGAAAAACAAAGTCAATTACATACATACATCTCCTGGTTTAAAAGCTTACTTGGCGGGGAGTTTGGCGTAAACGAAATTTCCTCTTTGTTGTGCTTCCTTAAAAAGGCCAAAGTCAATCTTCGTTTCGAATTTTTTAAATTTTAACCTGATTTTAACTCTTGTATATTGCTAACATCATATTTTTAAGTATTATAAATCGCTTTAATTTCCTTTGAACCTAATAAATCTGATCCGACCGATAAACTTAATTATTCAAAAATCAGGTCATAAATAAAAAAATATGAGGAAAACTTAGCTTCACTCTGTTAAGGATGTACAAAGTCAAAAGTTCTTATAACTCCAAAACTCTCTCAATGAGTGTTTTCAAACTGGATAACCGCCAACTCACTGTTCTTCTCCGTTGGAAGCGACCCAGTCCCGATATCTCCCAATAGTTTTTTTTCTGTAGATGTTCAGCAAGATTAATAGTAAATGTGTTTTTGCATTAAGTACGAGCAAAAAATTGTTTTGGAATATTTGTTGGTGATTTACGTATTCATACTCGCAACGCCTCTGAATGTAAATTAAACGTTGATGTGCTAAATAACACTTTCCTTAAATCCCCAGTGTTAGGTGCCACGCCTACTTCTCTTTCGCCCATGACGAGTTCCAGGTATATAGACACAGAATTTGAAATTGTAATAGTTAGTGAATACGATGTAATAATATGCGTGCTAGATATCAAGTCGGAAGCGACAGGAGAGGACGGTCTCCCAATAAAGTTCATTAAGATTTCCCTACCTTATGTCGTTAGCACTCTTACGCACATTATCAACCATAGCATTACGACCTCTTGTTTTCCGAATGAGTGGAAGATTGCATCTGTAAGGCCGGTGGCGAAAAAATCATCCGCTAGTGCACCAAATTATTTCCGGCCTATTAGTATTTTACCTTCACTTTCAAAGGTTTTTGAAGCGTTGTTGGCAGAACAAATAAATGAGCATGTTCATAAACACAGTCTTATTTCCAATTTGCAATCTGGATTAAGGAAAGGACGTAGCTGCTCAACGTCAATGCTTAAAATCATTGATGATATACGATTGTCATATATGACAAAAATCAATTAACACTACTTTGCCTACTTGACTTATCAGAAGCATTTGACTCTGTTAATCACGACATTTGGAAAGGATTCCTTGAAGCTTATGGGGAGCTACCTATCTGACAGATCCCAGTGTGTACGAATCGGTACAAATATCTCTAAACTTGAGCCGGGTTCCTCGGGGGTTCCTCAAGGTTCAGTCCTTTGTCCTCTTCTATTCAGTTTGTTCATAAACGATGTTTTTCTTACATTAAATTTGCAAATATTCATGCCTATGCGGATGATATTCAGATATATCTATCTAACAACTTAATTGTGACCTGGCTGCCATTGAGCAATGGTCTAAGGATAATAATCTTCTCCTGAACTCTACATTTTTTAAAGTGGTAAGTGGTCTTCTCATTCCAGCTGATAAGAGTTTTGTCTTTGTTTTTGTTTCCGGTGACAAGAGCGTGAAGGTGTTGTTGATGTTCAATTGCATGTGGTATAAACCTTCGGTAAAAATTTACCATTGCCAAACACCGCTTAAGCTCGAATGCGAACTGTGGCAAGGGAAATGTACGTATGGCCTCTACTTTAGCAGGTGTTGGTTTGATCCCGTCGGCTCCAACTAAGTGGCCTAACAACTCAATTTTTTTTACACCGAATATATATTTTGACGGGTTGATGGTTAGGCAGCTTTTCCGCAGTCTTTCGAAGACGAGACGAAGATGTGCAGTGTGTTCTTCATTTGTAGCAGATGCGACGCAAATATCACAAAAATAATGGTGTTGTGACAGCGGTTTTCGGTATGTCCTCTTCGGCGACGGGAATTTGATAATAGCCGCGGTATAAATCCATTTTTGAAAATATTTTCGTGAACTGTAGAAAGCGCGTGAAGTCTTGGATGTGCCGCAGAGGGTACCTGTCCGGCAGCGTCTGTGCGTTGAGTGCCCTATAATCGCCACAGGGCCTCCAAGTGTTGTCTGCTTTGCGTACTACATGTAGTGGACTGGCGTATGGGCTTTTGGAGGGCCTGCCTACACCGGCTTGTATGAGGTACTGGAACTCTTCTTTCACTGCGTGATATTTGTCTGCGCTCAGTCCACATGGTTTTTCGAACACCGGTGGTCCTTCTGTTGCTATAAAGTGTTTTACGTTGTTATTGCTGGTGTTGCGTCCGAAAGGCTTGTTTATTTGTGTGATATTACTAAACTAAAGCTTTGCAGTAGATGTGCATATATGCTAGTGCTGTCGAATGTTTTGACGGTGTAAGTTGCACACCGAGTGCGCGTGTTGCCTGACTGGTTAATTTCGTTTGACCGTCAATAATAGTATTTCGAATATCGACCAAAATGTTGTAGTTACTTAGAAAGTCCGCCCCGATAATATTGTGCTTTGTATCTGCAGCGACGAAGGTCCAGTCGAAAGGTCTGCGTAACCCGAGATCGAGGGAAAACCTTACTACACCGAAAGTTTTAATTTTTGTATTATTCGCGGCGAACAATTCTGGAGTTGATTGTACAAGGATTGGTTGACTGACAGCTGCAGCATTTATAATTGATATGTCTGCACCTGTTTCAATTAAAAAAATGTAACTTTGTACGGCGATCGACGATGAAAAATCTGTGCGCGCTAGATTGTGGGTGTGTACTATTAAAATTGTTGCAGCTTCACTTAGTCGTTTCGACGACGTTAGCTGCTGGTGTCGCCGACGATGTTAGTTTTTTGCTTTGAAATTGCAGGGAATATTGCATTTTTGTGCTTTGCTGCCGAATCGTTTGTGATACCAACACATTTCTTGACGGCTTGCAGGACTGCGATTCGGTGTTTTTTGGCGGCTTTGCGACCGCCCCCTACGATGAACGTGGTTACCTTTTTGCTCCATACGTACGAGTGTCTGTTCGATACGTCCGATTCTGTTCTCGATGGAATCGTTAGTATTTGCGTGCATTGAATTTTGTTGCTGTGTAGGCTGGTGAGCCGTGACTACGTCCATGGAGTTGACGCGCACAACGTCGATGATTTTATCTGCTATCGATGCTAATTGTTCCAACGTCATCTCCGGATTGCCTTTATCGATGCCAGTAATGACGGCTGGGGCGAAGACNCCACGGAGTTGACGCGCACAACGTCGATGATTTCATCTGCTATCGATGCTAATTGTTCCAACGTCATCTCCGGATTGCCTTTATCGATGCCAGTAATGACGGCTGGGGCGAAGACAGGTAGTTTTTAGAGCCAAAAGTCCTTAATTAGCTTTTTGTCGGTTGTCACTCCGGCCCTTTGTAGTTGCGACAACATGTGACTTGGTTTATTGTCACCGAGTTGGATCCCTGAAGTGAGTTGCTCTAAGCGTGCGATCGGGGAAACAGCAAATTTGCTGAGTACTGCAGTGCGAAGAGTAACGTACTTATCCTTTTCTGGCGGATTTCGTACAATGTCAAACGTTTGCTCGTGTAGACGCTCGTCCATATACATTACCGCGATCTGAAATTTTGCGTTGTCGCGCTGGTCTTGATTCATTTTCCCGAAGTTGTTGATGGAGAAAAATGCTTCCAATCGGGTGAACCATGACTCAATGCTCTGCAGCGAGAAGCCATTCAGTAGGGGAACTTGTACTCGAGATGCGAAACTGCTGATGTCAGCAGTGTTGTGGGTCTGAGCATTATCGGAGCTTATTCTGCTCTCGGTCTCCTCGTCGTTTGGCATGTTTGCAGTGGCACGTCGTCCACGTTTTCGGGCGTACAAGGAGATTTTAATCCAGCTGAATCCGCGTGGTCTTCGAATGGTTCAGTCGGGGTCACCAGTTGTGGAGTTCCAGATAATAAATAAATACGGAACGCACAATATTTCAGTAAAACTAATCCTCGTTTATTAGTAATTAATATTATATCAAATGTGGTTACCAAGAATATTGCAAATAGCGAGTTGATCTAGAAGAAGGACCGGCCAAGAAGAAAGATTTTAGTACCTTCATCTGTCAAACTAACTTCAGCAGGGTTGCATTCTAGATCTAGTTAGGAGGTTGCTACAAAACCTTTGCCTGTACATAGATGTGTGATAAAGTTTTTTTTTTTTAATTAAGAACTGTTTTCGACGGTGTAGGGTGATTTGAAATTTGATGACATTAAAAACATGCACTATGCGAGACCGCTCTGCACTCAGATACGGCTGCACGGTTTTGGATGAAATATGGCACTCGAATCTCTTATGACTCTGGACTAACATTTGGAATACTTTTTAAGTTTTTGAAATTCAATTTTGGCTGTTTAACGCCATGCGAGTTCACTAGTAAAATACAATTACTATGAAAAAATCATTAAATATACAATTGGGTATTTTTATTGGAAGTCTCCTGAAGGGAAAAAGTGTTTTGTGATCGAAAAATATTGATTTTTAAGAGTTATAAGGCACTCCGCACATTACGCGCCTAATCATAGTAGAGTAATCGTTTTGTCATGTCAAAACGAATGCATGACGACTCGACATCTGCACACTTGGGCACCCTGCGTAAGCCCTGCTTGCGCGCACATTACACATTTGCTGGCCGGTCTTTCTCACTAATACACTTCCGCGAACATTTCTGCAATAAAATATTGCATACACGTTTATAGCTTAATACAATTGGCACGAGTCTTAGCACAAAATCATTAATTTTCAATTATTATCTACTGTAATGACAAATAATTTTTATTTCGAACACAAAAAAGTAAACAAATGCCGATATCAAAACGGCAAGCGCCTTACAATGTTGGGCGCTTCGATTCATGAAGTTTTTATGATTAGGCGAAAACATGATTATGAATTGTAATATACAGAGCTTCATTGAAATACATGCATTCGGTATAAAAGCTTCATACTTTAGTACGCCGGAACGATTACACTACTATGACTAGGCGTTTAATGTGCGGAGTGCTTTAATCATATCAACGAAACGTTTTTTTATATAAAATACACGATGGGAAACTTTAAGCGCTTTGAGCAACCTCTAAATATTTTTTGATTTCAAAAAAGTAAAAAATAAAAATAGTAGCGGTGTTAAAATTCCGACTTTACTGTTTCACAAGCATTTTTGGGCCATAAAAGCGTACATATGTCAGTATTGCCATTGGCTGTAATTGAACAGTTTCCTCTAGCTGTACAAAAACAAAAACAACAAGAATCAATAAAACGGATAAGTTTCAAAAACAAAAAATTTGCAGCAAACTTGACATTCACCAATTTCTCCGTACCAATCGATATTTTTTACGTATTGGTATATATGTACGTATGTACATATTAATGCATACCCACCATACAAAATATTAGAAATAGCTCCCACCAGACAATTTTTTTTTTGCCGGTAATAAGTAAACTTGTCGCCCTCGGCAACAAATTTATTGCCGATTGCTGGCTGGAATAATTGTATTCTTTTTAATACTTCACTTATTTTTTTGTACACAAAATTGGAACTTAAAAACGAAATTAACTATGTATTTCTCTTTCTATGGGGCTTTCTATTTTTTCAATCCTACGTTTGGCCTATTTCTAATATTTTATATGTTGGGAGGGAAGAATCATCAGTGACAGCAAATTATGGACTCTCCGATTTATCGCCGTGGTGAAAAATCGGCAACAACATTTCTTTCATGTTATTTTAGAAAAAAAAGTTATCAAAAATTCCCAAACGGGTGAATTTCGCATCTACATTATTCCCCAAAAGTATTTAATTTATGCCAAAAGTAGAATTGAAAAAATAGGAAGCCCCATAGAGACAGAAGGTTTGTATTGTAACTTCTCCAGTAAAACATTGCAGCCAGAGCGTAAAAGCAAACTAGAGCGTAACATTGACAAGAAGAGAAACTAGTAAAAACTTGTAAGTGAATAGTTGTTGCACCCTTTTGATATTCTGCTGTAAACATTTTACTATTTATAAATCAGTTTTAAAATCTTGGCTTTTCAGACAAGCATTTAAACAGTCTAGTACATCATTAACATTTTGATTTCCACTCATTTTACTTTTGTTTGTGCTAAACCAATTCAACAAATGGCGGCTTTTGACATTTATTCTTCTTCTTCTTCTGCTAGCTAATTTCTGCTAGTAAAAATTTCACTAGCAAGAATTTGCAGCTCTCCCGTGTTATTACGCTCTCAATTCAGTGCTCGCTTGCAAATTTTTTGGGTTATCATTACGGGGACCATAAATATATTTTGAAAATGCAGAACAATTTAAAAAAAAATTTACTTACATATAATTGCGTAGTATAAAAATAACAAAAACATACTACACATATACATTCCTCGTCTTTGAATAGCGCACCCTTTTTTGATTTTCTACCATACAAAGTATGCTTGACAAAATTTTTATATGGATGAAAACGCGCAGCACCGTAAAAAAAAAAATTGTCGCCCCTATGTGTATTTTTAACCGACTTCCAAAAAAGGAGGAGGTTATCAGTTCGTCGGAATATTTTATTTTTTTTTTTTTTTTTATGTATGTTACGGCATAACTTTTGACCATGTCAACCGATTTCGATAATTCTTTTTGCATCGGAAAGGTAGTGTCTCTGAGGTGGTCCCATACTAATCTGGTTGAGATCCGATCAGTGGATCATGAGATATATATATATATTTTTTTTTATATGGGAGTTGATGTCGGTTTTTTTTTTGCTAAAAATTACTTGTTTTTTTTAATCTTCAAAAATTTTTAAAATGGAATGTAGACGTAGAATATGCCATACTTTTACAAAAAGTTAATGAATATTAAACAAACATAAGGAAAACTGTACCTACTAAGTATTAAAAGGATGCGCTATTCAAATAACGGAGAGTGTATATTTCTTAATTATTAATCCAATTTTAAACTTTAAACATAAATCACATTGGTTTCTTGGTATTAATCTTTTAGTAATGAATATTTGCAAAATTATAATAAGGCATTTTACATATTACTTTACACGAAATATGAACCTCTGTAAAGAAAATGTTTTAGGCAAACTTTGGGTCATTGAACACGAAAAAAATACCCATGGTTTCAAAGAAGTGTTTTCGAGATTTGTTCGAAAAACGTATTTTTAGTAGTTTTTCAGTTAAATATTCCGCAATATCTGATGAAACGACCAACAGTTCGAAAGGTATTGATGGGCTCTTTGCAAAAATATATATTTTTTGTGCAGATTGTGTTCCGCAACATCTACATTTCTCATCAGATTTTCATTTACTGTAAAAATTCAAAATTTCAATTTTTCGAATTTGGTCACTTGTAACACTAATAATTTTCAACGAAATCGGCTAAGTAATATATTTTGTAAGAGGACTGTAGGTCGCTTATGCTGATTGGATAATTTTTTCATGAGATATTGACGAATAGGTCCGAAATGTACCAACATGTTTTTCGAAAAAATTACGAAAACGCTTGTTTGAAAAGAAAATTGGCTTGGAAAATATTTTTTTTCTTAAGCGATTACCACAAAACTTGTAGAACAGTGTTATCGAAATATTTGATGCTGGTCTTCAATTTCTCGTCAACCAATGTCCATAACCGCACAATATTTAGAACGCATTGACTAGTTGAACCTTCAAAACCAGCTTACCCTTATGTAGTTATCAATTAGTTATCGACACTGCTTTTATTTCGATTAGGAAAAGTTAATTTTAAAATATCGAAGAAAATGCGAGACAAAGGTAGGACACTTGGAAAAAATCAGTACATTTTGGGGGTTTTCTGTTTTGAAAAACTACGCAGGACAGCCCTTTAAATAACAGTACGGTCCTGCAAAAAACAGAACGGATGGTCACCGTAGTTATCATACACTTTTCCAGTAAAAATTAGTACTGACTATTGGTTACTATACAAACCTAGAAATACATAATTAATTTCGTTTTTATACCTTTCATGAGCATGAAATGGTATTATAACTTTGGTCCGATGTTTGTCAGAATAAGAAAAGATAGACCCATTAAAATGTATAATTAAATGATCAGAACTTCGGGCTGAGTCGATTTAGCCATGTCCGTCTGTCCGTCTGTCTGTCTGTCTGTCTGTCTCTCTGTCTGTCTGTCTGTCCGTCTGTTTGTATGCAATCTAGTCTCTCAGATTTCGAGATATCCAGATGAAATTTGGTAGGTGGGTGCATTTTTATATTGTATTATCGGAACCGGAAGAATCGGACCACTATAACATATAGCTCCCATACAACTGATTGTTCAGATATGAGATTTTTCGTTATAACTTCTCCATATATACAGCTAGAAACATGATATTTCACACTATTTTCACTCATTATCAACAGATAGAATGAAATTAACAAAGATCGGGTCACTATAACTTATATATCGTCTTCATACAACTGATTGTTCAGATATGGTATTTTAATGTAAAACTAATTTATTTGGACAGCTAAAACCGATTAATTTCGTAAGCTATTGTATAAATAATAATACAAAGTCTACTGAGAAAATCGTCAAAATCTATGCTGTATAAGCTTTATCTGTTATACCACTGATTGTTGCTATACCAGTTTTTGCGATATATTTCCTTAATGTAGGAAGCTAAACCCATTACATTGTGTTACCGGTTTACATACCGATCACACAGCAGTGAAAATCTCTTAGATTGGTGATATGTGAGGTATATCTTCCATACCTCTAATTGTTTTGATAAGATTTTTTATAAATGTAACTCCTCTATCTATAAGAAAATGGCTCGCCCAGGCGAGTTGCCTTCGGCGGGCGTTTTAATGCGACTGGCAATAAAAAATCAATACGATGGCGATATTACCGGCAATAAATTTGTTGCCGAGGGCGCCACCCTTTCTTAATACCGGGCAACAAAAATTGTTTGGTGGGTATCTTTTTAACTTTTTAAAAGTTTGCCTTCGATTGTTTCAACCTTCGCATGATAATACAATTTGATTTTTTGGGAGTGAATGGGGAAGGCTTCGAACAATTTTATTGGAATTCCATTGAACTTTTTCGCATTGAAAAAGTTATGAAATTTTGAAGGCTTTTGTGACAATTTGACTTTGACAACAGAGCTCACTAAAACAATAGTCAAAAACCCAAAAATGTGAAAATATACACAAGTAAGTATGTGTATGCATATGTATCTACTATATACACGAGTACAGCAACAGCGCGCAATGTGTTGCTTTTGACAATTAAGACAACCATTATTATGGCATGCCAGTTTGAAGCAATTTGCATACTGCTACTATTAGCCACATGCATCAGCTGTTGTTGTTGGGCCATTTGTGTCGATTTGTTGGTTGCCGTCTGCTAATAACAACTATGTCGCGTGCTTCAGTCCGTCGCCCCCATATTCATGGCTTACCAATTAATTGGGTTTCTGTTGTTGTTATTATTATGTTAGGCAATTTGTAGCATTTCCGTAAGTGGTAAATATTGCTCTGCCAAGCGATTGATAATGGCTTAATATACATGGCTGTGAAATAAAAAAGGTAT
The DNA here is from genome assembly GCF_001687245.7 of Rhagoletis zephyria. Classification (NCBI taxonomy): domain Eukaryota; kingdom Metazoa; phylum Arthropoda; class Insecta; order Diptera; family Tephritidae; genus Rhagoletis; species Rhagoletis zephyria. Next base: position 11,173 of record NW_016173747.1, read on the forward strand.
AGTGCTTACCATAACTATACGACACTAACATATTGATCAAATTTAACTATTTATGTTAATATTTTTTTAATTTTAACTGTTTTGCATAAGCAAATTAACTCTCTAACAGAAACCACGTAAGTCAAAGTTTCAATGTTTGTGCAATCTTAAAAAAAACATAGCTGCGCAATTTATTTAAAAAAAATATCTTTCATTATCCTAACCAAATACTGACGTGAAAATGTTTCATGGTAAAGGAAGTATCTGTTAAAATAAGAACTCTATATCAAATATATTGGTGTTTTTGGTTGACTGACCGTTGCAACTTTTAGTTCTAATTAATCGATTTTACAATTATGGGTAGGGTAAATTTCAAATAACTTCTTTATGGCGGCTCTAATATTTGACACATGACTGCATGTGAAAGCATTTGCACCATCTACTATTTTATTCGCAAATGCAC